>NC_048275.1:19032376-19054876 GCF_009762535.1 Notolabrus celidotus | reverse complement strand
AAAGGCCATATAACAATGTGTGTTTGTGTATAGAGGAGCCGCAAGTGCAATGGGAAATAAATACATAAGGCTATGTGGGTTATATTTGTTGGTCATGACAAGTTGAAACAATGAATAACAAATCAGTGAGATTATTTCCATGCAACAAGCTACATGTGGAGGATTATATAAAGCCAAAATTGGTTCAGTTGTGACCTGGTTTCCTTATGTTTCCCTCACATAACTGATGTCCAAGTGTGGACCATCATTACATGTCACACTTACCTTGACCGCAAGTTTATTTACTGTCAACTAAAATCTAAAAGCACTACACAACCATTCTTAACTTTCATGAGATTGTGTAAAATTCCATATGATCTGGAACAGTTAGTGAGTAAGCTTGTGGATGAAGTGTTGGGGGTACATACAGGGGGTCACAGAACATGCCAGAGAAGAATAAAGGAGATACGAGCAGACAGCATCCTGCCCAGGACTGCTGGCACGGCAGCCAGGGGCGGGGCCAAGACAGCATGGCACACGTCAACCCCAGACCCCCGCCTCCTCCCCCTTTCCCCATGGGCTGTGACAGGCGGCACGGGAACCCATTGGCCCAGCAAGGGGTGGACAGCCATCTGACAACTCCCCACCTGCATGACCTTTACCATGCTTGACCCACTGCAGGAGACAATCACCTCACAGCAAACAGCCCCACGGGAGATGTAGACACACAGAACAACCAGGAAGACACACACATAGATGGACATGCCTGATCCACTCACATATTGACATAAAGTTAGATAGAGAGGCAGTTAGTCAGAATAAAACATGGATGCATGCTTGTGATGGGTCATTTTCTCCTTGGTTAATTGTATTCAATCAGTTAGGTCATAGAATCATTGAATCAATCATCTTAATCAAGACTACAGCTACACACTATAGCTACAGGGATATGTAGGCAGTGCCACTGTAGGCCTCACTGAACAATAATGATGGAAATCACAAATACCTACAGGACATCACCTTTGTATTGGTCAATGAACATTTAACTAGTTTTTGGTGTCCAGGTAACTACATTTTAAAGTAAACAAAGATGATGGCTGCCCGTGTTATCTACTTGTTAAACAAGAAAAACAATGGATATACATTTTTGGGATAGTTTTTCTAAATTACAAAGCCATACAATATCAAAACGTGTTATTTATAACTGAGATTATGAATGCGTTTTACATTTTCTAATTTTTTTTCATATTAATTATCTTTATTGTGAACTTTTAAATAAATGAGAAGTTTCAAAATCAACTTACAAATGGCTATTGAAGAATAAGTAGCCTACTTTTGCTTCTACCAATAGGTTACTTAATTTCTTGAAAGATATTGCCTAGTCCATAAATAGTTTTTCTATATAATTTCATCAAATTAAGTTTTACAGAATTTTCAAACTACAATATTAAATATGTTTTTGATTATAACATATGTTTATTGAGATATCCTATTATGACAACTAACTATACTCTCATTAGGGTTGAGAATTCCAACAAAAATGTACATTCAAACATTGAATAGAGGTCCAAAGTCCTTTCAGTGTTTAAATGTGTCTGATGTTTGGTGGACAGACTCCATTTGTTAATGACAGCAATTTAATTTAATTTAACTACAGCAAAGCAACATGAACATAAACAGTGGTGGACAGTAACAAAGTAAATTTACTTGAGTACTGTACTTAAGTACATTTTTTGAGTATCTGTACTTTACTTCAGTATTATTTTTGGGTGAAACGTATTACTTTTACTCCACAATATTCAGAAGACAATTATTGTACTTTTTACTCCACTATATTTCTATCAATGCTCTCGTTACTCACTACTTTTGCTTTGAAGTCAGCTCATGAATTTCCTTCTCTTTTCTTAAATCTGATCCCTCGGTTGAACGGGGAGCAAACAGTAAATTTCACTCAGATCTGGCAGTTCATGTAGAGGCGGTAATGATGGCTATAATTCTCCACCTGAGCACCCATGGCCATATCTTCAGCACGTGTTAGAGGATTTTGAAATAAAGAATAATATGTATCTTTTGAAATGTTCTCCCTGTTTCCCACTCTGCCCAAACCTACAAAAATTCACTGTCCAACCTGAGAAAGCGTTTTGAGCTACGCAACATTTGTTTCATCCCAGATTAACATTTCCACTTCAAACTTAGTTGCTGTTTTCATTCCATGGTATAGTTTTTATAGGTTTCAAGTAATGGTTTGTAAATAAACATTATGTAACCAAGAGGACTCCTATGTATTCTTGACTGTGCTTATGGATTTTGAAAATACACCGTTTTGAAATATTTTAAAAAGTACTTTGAATACTGAAGTATTTTTAAAAGCAAGTACTTCAGTACTTAAACTCAAGTAATAATCTGACAGAGCAACTTTCACTTGTATTGGAGTAATATTTGACATGGAGTATCTATACTTCAACTTAAGTAATGAAACTGTGTACTTTGTCCACTACTGCATATAAATGCAATGACCGTCTATTAAACTGTATTTAACTAGTTATTTAAACACTTCAAAATATAGTCAGGTTTGGGTATGATGCTAATTCAAATTATGTATATTATTACAGTAATTGATTTTATAATATCACCAGTAGCTTGAGAAGCTGGGATAGTAGACAACTGTCTGCAGGCTTATAGCACGCATAGACTGATCCTGATCCTGATCCTGACTGAGAAGAAAATACAGGGAAAAAGGAAAAGCTGCTTTCCGTCACTGACGTCATCAACATGCGACGGTTTGGCGCGACTGCTGGCTTACTACTCGAAACGTTGGGGTTGTTGCTGGTGCTGGAAAGTAAGTGCTGTTTGTTTTTGATGCATTCACACTGACAATGCTTGATATATTTAGAGGACCTTAAAAGAGATGATCCTTAACAACACAGCGGATTACAGATGTCAAGCTACGAAAAGCACACGATGTGTGTTGTTAAGATTAAACTCTGATAAACCTTAGGCTGTCTTTCTGAGTTGTGACATACGTTGTACTTACATAGTTTGTATTTGTCCATTTATTAGGCCACCATCTTTGGATTAACTGCATTTCCCTCTGCGACAACATTGCGGTCAAGTTCAGCCAGTGATGAATCCAGTAATTAGACGGAGACTTCCTCTGTCAGTGCGGAGTCTTCTGACAGACATTGGTCCGAAAGAGGAATGGACAGAGACAGAGCCCGACACGGTGAACAGAGATGGGATCCTGCTTCCTTCCAGAGGAGCTGCTTCGGGACAAGAGGAGCTTCTTACACCAGCAAGGACACAAGAGGAAAAGACTGCAGAGGATGATAGCAATACAAGGAGAAGTGCAGTCTGCATGCTGTGTAAATGTAAACCTGCTTGTTACACCTGCCCAAGATGCAACCTGCATTACTGTGGCTTGGCTTGCTACCAAAGCCAAGAGCACTCTGTATGCTCTGAGGACTTTTACAAGGAGTCTGTTCTACAGGAGCTGAAGGATATGGGGAAAACTGAAAGTGAGGGGAGAAAGAAAATGCAGGAGGTTCTTTTGGGACTCAGACAAAAAGCGGAGAGGACGGATGGAGGGATGGAAACTTTATTAAAAGAAGCTGGTGTTCTCTCAGAGGACACAGACGAAGGAGAAGGAGAGGCAACAGGGAAAGTGCAGGTGGTTGAGCTCTTGTCCCGGTTAGCAGAGCTTCAACAGTCTGGAGAGGGGACTGAAACTGAGATTGAGGCTATTTTAAAGAAACTTGAAAAGATTGGAGAAGGAGAAGACCTGCTTCCCGGGGACATAGATGAGGACCCTGAAGGTGCAGAAGGGGAGCTGGACTTGGCTGATCGGCTTTCAGGGCTTGATATTGACAAACTGGGTGAGGAGGAACTGTGGGAGCTTCTCAACAGTAAAGAGAAAGATACATTTATGGGTCTGATGAAGGATGGAGCTCTTGGAAGGCTGGTCTGCCTGTGGAAGCCTTGGTGGGAGGAGCATGAGGAGGGTGGGAGATCCCTGGTGGAGGTGCTTGAAGAAGAAATGAGCAAACAGGGTAAAGAGCATGCAGGCTTGGTAGAGCAGCAGGAGAGTGCTAATAAAGCTCAAGAAGTGGTTCAGAATCAGGGAAAAACTGCTTCAAAGTTGAGAAAGAATAAAGGAGAAAAGAGAAAGGACATAAGCAAGAGCAAGGGAAGTTCAACAGTTCGAAGCATCCCTTCAATTTCAGCAAAAATACCAAAGCTGAGCTCCTTGTGTGCAAATCCATCTCCCTTAGTTTGCTACGGTTTGGTCAATGCGCTCTATGGCTACACTTTCACCCTGTCTCTCTTCAACAATGACACGGATTCAATGATGTTTGAGTTCTGTGACATGACTCTTGCTCTTTCTGAGGCACTGAACTCTAACAGGGTGTTCAGCTCCCTCCAGGAGGCCTTAGACGGTGGGGAAACACTCATTTTGGATGGAGGTTACCTGGATAAGGAAGATCCTCTTGCCCCAGCCAGGGCGGTGGAAGCCGCGGCTCACGTCATGACCGGCAGGAACAGGAAAGATGCTTCAGGATACTGCCTGGCAGCCTTGAGTCAGCTTCGTTCAGTACTCTCAAAGGCCAGAACAACCCTGTCTAAAGAGGAAGAAGAAGGAGCAAAGAGACAGAAGTATTTCCTGGCAACAAAGAAATGTGAATTCTTTCAAGCCTGGGTTCTGGACAATGAAAACAGGATTCGCTCACTTGCTATTGAGTTGTGGACTGAACACAGCAGAAGAGAGAGTGTGAGGATCAGCTTGGAGAAAGCAAAGACTGTAGTTGAGCAGAACTTGAAGAAGAAGAAGAGCAAAGGGAATAGAAGCTTAATTGAGGAATTGAGCTGATGTTTTCTTCAATGTAATTACAAGTTCACCACAAAATAAAGATATTTCTGATTACCTGAATTATTGTCTTCTATATGATTCAACCACTAAAAAGTTATTTTGATTTGTTCCTGATATGCTGTGAAACCTAATATTATTAAATCGTTATAGCGACATAATTGAAGCATATTGTCACTTGGCATAAAAATGGGTGCCATTACAAAATAGTCAGGTATCTCTTATTTGCAGATGGGAGATACCTGCCCCTCACAGTCACAGGGATGCGTTCAGGTACCGAAACATGGTACCGTTTGGTTTTACGTGAGTCGGTACTCGGTAGTACCGATGGAATTCGGTCGGTACCTTTGGAGTCTTTGGCACCTATATTTTGGGGGTCCCGAGCTGAAAAGTTTGGAAACCCCTGTTTTAGGGAACCTGGGGAGAGCATTTCAGAAAGACTGAAGTGGGCCTAATGACAGAAAAGCTCATTGCAAAACATTTGTTTTCTTTGAGAATTAACATTAATGCTTAAAATAGTTTTGAGTATTAAGAGTAGTTTGTTTTTTTATTCTTCAGACGAGTATACCTAATATATACTGTATTCATTGGGAATTGACAACGTCATACTTAGCTTTATTTTACATACAACTTTCACCCCGGTCACCAAAGTCACCACCTCTTCAACCTGCTGCCCTCTGGCCGACGCTACAGGTCACACAGAGCTCAGATAAAAAGACTCAGAGACTTTCCGAGAGCCATCACAACACTAAACACCCACAAACAGCTGACATAAACAATCCCCTCATGTGCAATATTTATAACTGTGCAATAATATTCATGTCAAGTGCAATACCGGGAACTGTTATTAGTATTTATATTGTCTTTTATACATATTTTCTACCTGTTTTTATTTTATTTGTATCTCATGCACCTTCAGGAGCAGCGCTTCTAATTTGTTTGTACACCTGACAATGACAAATAAAGACTATTCTATTCTATTCCATGACCTGAACATAGGACCTGAACCATAGACCTGAGACCTGAACCCTGAACCATAGACCTGAACATATCAATCAATCAATCAATCAAGCTTTATTTATATAGCACATTTCATACAAATCAAATGCAACCCAAAGTGCTTTACAGCGATTGAAAAACATGAAAGAAGCAGAAGTAAAACAATGGCAAGACATATTAAGGGAAAATAATAATAATAATGATAATAATAAAAATAATACTAATAAAATAAAAATAGAGACTAAAATAGAGACCAATGCATACAAACAATAAAATATGTTTGATTAAAATAAGTTAAAGTGAAAATAGTTTTTAAAAGGGTAAGGATAAGAGTTGCAAATACAACTAAGGCTAAAAATATCAATACAAACTGAGTAGATAAATAAAATAAATAAAAATGAACATAGGACCTGAACCATAGACCTGAGACCTGAACCCTGACCCATAAACCTAAACCCATAGACTGTATGCCTAAACCATAGACCTGAGGCCTGAGACCTGAACCCTAACCCCACTGGTGCTCCGTCTGTACTCTCGCGGTGCTTTCTTTGACTGGTCACGTGGTGCGGATGCCCTTCCAGTGTGCGACAGAAAACATGGCAGCGCTCTTGAGATCAGCCCGGCTACTAAAGTTCTCGCCTTCGGGCTTGCTCCAGATCACAGGCACAAAACGAACCGGACCGCCAGTCAGCCGGCTGTACAGCGGGGCTGTGGGTCGCAAAGAGACCGGAGTTTGTTCCCGACAGATCAGCAGAGCTACGGAAAATGCATCCAGGTATCATGTCTGTTAGCTGGTGTAGCTGTGATCCACGCGTGAGCGTGAAACAGAAATGTCATTGAGGCTCAATGACAGCCAGAGACAAACACATGTCCACTTGAATATGACCTGCAGTTTAAAATGTTGTGTGTTTACACATGTGAATTTAATGTAAAAAAAGATGTCTAAACATGCATGGTTAGCTAGCTGGTTAGGTAAACATGGCTCCATGGCTTACACAAGGTGATGATCAGATGTTGTGTAACCAAGCTCACATGTATGTTTAAAAGCCCATGAGGGAGCCAAAAACAGAAGTTTGGTTTGGAACGATCTCATATATGTAGTCATTCAGGCCTGTCATCATTTATTTGATATGATACTATTTGCTTCAGTGCCTGCTAGCTTTTAGCAAAAGCCCACTCAATGGAGACTAGCCATGTAGGTTATCCTGCAGCAGTTAATATTAATGAAAAATGTGGTACAAGCTGTTCATCATGAATTACTTTTTATATCACACAGAGCACTAAGCGATGGAAAACACTCAGGGGTTACTCTGCTGGAGCTTTTTGTTCTCTCAAGGTCATAACCACTTCAAAACTTAGGGGCAGGCAGTTCATCCAGAGATGTATCTTTCATACTCCTGTGTAGATATGTATAAAGTCATTATCACCTGTTACCACAGAAGAATTATTTAAATCTGTTAATTCTTCATCCACTAAATTCTTCTGTTTTTTGTTCTCTGTTCCACCCTCTCCCTCCAATCATGTCTCTACCATACCCCCTCTCTTCACTGTCATTGTGTAACTCTCTACAGCCGTCTGTGGCCATACACAGTCGGGTGCGTGCGTAACTATGCTGTGGCCACTGAACAAAAGAACGAGGCCGGTACTGCGGTGCGGACCAAGCAGATCCAGCAGTTTGACTGGGCTCTGGCTAAGCTGGACAGCTCTGTGAGGAGAACTGGCCGCATCACCAAGACCCTGCTGCTCCGCATCTTTCATGATATTTGTAGGACAGGTGGGCAGATGCTGACATGATCAAGGAACTGCAACATAAACAATTGCCCTGTTGATACTTTGGACACATTTTTGTTCAGGACCATTTCTTATCACTGAAAGACAAGCATTTAAAACTAAAACAATGCTGTATATGTCTGTTCATGAAACCAATTGAGTCATTGTGTCAGTTTTTATTCTTTCTTTTTCTTCACTTCCTCCTAACTTTTTCTTCTTGTGTGTTTGCAGGTTACCCCAGTGGTAACCAGGCCTTATTGCTGCTGCGTAGTTGTGGCTCTCTGCTGCCAGAGGTACCTCTGCAGGAGCGCAATGATCTTGCACATCGAGTTTGGGAGAAGCTGCAAGAGTTGGGTAAGAGGCTTCATCAATAGCTGCAGCTTGATCACCTTAATGCTGAACCAGCATTAATATTGCTGCTTGTGTATGCTAAACTTGTCAAGAATGAACCTATGATTGGACATTTTTTAAGCTATAGGAGGAATATTGGAGCTGATTTTCGGCATCCAAGGTTTAAAATGAATCAATGCTGTTATGATGCATGTAATCTAAACATACACAGCATCTTAGAGATCAACCAGCTGCTTTCTACAGTATTCCTGTTATTTTGATGTACCACTGTATGCCATAGTTGCTAAAGCTATGCTGATGCAATGGTTTTCACTTTGTCTTCTTCAGGTGCGCAGTATGATGTTAGTCACTACAACGCCTTGCTGAAGGTTTATCTACAGAATGAGTTCGAATTCTCTCCCACTGACTTCCTGGCCAAGATGGAAGCAGCCAACATCCAGCCCAACAGAGTGAGTGCTTTAGTGCAGGGTACAATACCACACCTTACTGTATCATCATTCATCTCTTAGAAATGTCTATTGCCATCCACATTGTATTGTGGTAAATATTGAAAAAATAAATGATCCCCATCTACATGCTGCAGAGTTACACTATTGCATTCCGTTTCAACAATTTGCATTTGATAGTTATAAGCCTTGTTTGAACCTCATTTAAATGTTTTGTGCACAGGTTACCTACCAGAGACTGATCGCAGCCTACTGCCAGAGTGGAAACATCGAGGGAGCCAGGTGAGCACACTTTCTGTCCTGCTTACAAATCAAACAGCAGAATTAATGCTCTGATGGATTAGCTACTTAACAGCTAATGGTAGTAAAAAAAACATCATCTTTACATTCGAAATTCTGGATGTATGATATGCTTCTAATTTAGGGGATATATAGTTTGTTTTACTTTTCCACCAACTTCATTACAAACTATCAGTCCCTTCAACCAGTATAACATCATGTCTCTGAATCCACCTTGTCTTTATTTCCCTTCTCTGCTTCATCAGCACCATACTGGGTTTCATGAAGAGCAAAGATTTACCCATCACCGATGCTGTTTTCAACTCTCTAGTAACCGGCCATGCTCGTGCAGGGTGAGTCTCACTCTTTTGGTTTTAACAGTGTAATGTATGACATGGATTTTTAAAATACAAGGAACAATTGGGGTTTAAACTCTTAACTGTTGTTTGCAGGGACATCGAGAGTGCTAAGAACATCCTGCCTGTGATGCAAGGGGCAGGAATCGAACCGGGTCCTGATACTTATCTTTCACTGCTGAAGGCGTATGCTGAGAAGGGAGACCTGGACAGTCTGAAAAAGGTGTGTGTGTGTTCATTCTTTGTTCGTATCTCTGGCTTTCACCCTATCCTCATCTTGTACTTACCCTGTGTCTCTCCTTCTCCTTCTCTCTTTATCAGACAATAGAGGAAGCAGAGAGTGCAGACTGCAGTCTGATGGACAGGGACATCATGCAGGTCATCTACACCCTGGCCAAGGCCGGACACCAGCAGCACATCCAAGAGATGGTCAATTGCTTGAAGCATGAGAGGGGTTACGTTCCAGGTAAACCGGCACTTAAGGCTGATTTATACTTCTGCGTTGAATCAACGGTGTACCCTACACCGTAGGTCCGCGTAGCTCCCGTACCTACGCAGAGGCCTACGCACGTAGCTGACGTGCACCTCCTCCAAAATGTAACTCCCCGTAGAGCCGACGCGGACCTCAAACCCTGTGATTGGTCTGCTCGGCGGCTTTGTCTTTCCCGCATTTACAACATTTCCGGGATCCTGGACATCAGCCGCACATCGGCCGTGTATTTCATCTCCTCCTCTCTATTCTTCATGTAATCATGTCTGTATGATAAACAGCAACATGTATCAGCTGTAGATTAACATAACACGCTCTGAATCTCTGTGGAAAAGTAAACAGATCGTAGCGGGACCGGAAGCAGGCGGCCGGCTATCAGAGAGACCACACTGCCCTCATGCGTTTCGGCGGAGAATTGCTGCGCGACACAGACACATCGACGCACAAGTATGTGGGGCTCATGTATGTGTATGTGTCTGCGTCAGCCCCTGCTGCATAGGGGAGACGCAGAAGTATAAATCAGCCTTCACTCCTCGTGTATTTCTTTGTTTCTATAATCTCCACCAACCGAGGTTAGGTGATGACAATATCTGGGACTTAGAGCTTGGAGAAAAAAAACAATCCTCCTTCCCAAGAGTTTGGGAGTGACACTAAATTTTACCCCTAATTTGACGAGTTTTCAATTACAAGGTTTGTTTGTTTTGGTGAGAAGGATACCTATACAGACAATTCAGCTTCTGTTCAAAATATCTGTCAATGAATGCTGTTGGGATCTCATAATAAAACAAGCTAATGTCTTAGGAACGAGTAAAGCTAATGTAAGGGAAATCAAATTTGTAAATGGAGGAAGAAAAGTTCAAACAGCTTTTAAAACTTAATTGATAAACTTTGTATTAATTTACCTACTAATATAATCTTTGTGTGAAAGAAAACAACAAGTAATATAACCTTGAAAATGTGTGAATGATACCTTTAAGCTTCTGTGATGATTGACTGATGATGACTGATTTAAACAGTCAGATATATCACCGTGAACCTTTGCCTTGAAACCAAAAGGCTGTTTCAGTAGCTTGCTACTAATCTGACATTAACCTGGTGACAGTGTTAACAGGCATTGAAACATCCTTAAGATTAAGTCAATCTCTTAAAGCTGGGGTTGGTAATCAGATTTAGATACACTTTTTGTTATACTGGTTAAAATGATCTTTATGTCCTGATGGCAATCAATACATAATGTGTGCTTAAAAAACAGCGAAGAAAAGCTGCTATCTACAGCCAGAGTAAACCTTGGAAAACACCAACCAATCACCGTTTTTGGGAGCTAAAATATCTTACCATTCAAATCCCGTTCCTGCCCGCCTCCTGCGCGTACATTTCCCCGGCGTGTACTCCTCGTCCCCTGCCTCTATTTACTGCCCCTCTCACTCGACCTCGGGCCTGTCCCCTCTGACCTGATGAGGTGCTTTGCTCACAACCAAGTTTACAAAAGTGCTGCACAGTGAAATAAAATAATTACCGTGGCATCGCCTCTGTCTCCTGCCCAGGGACTACAGATGTAAATTAGCTGCCAGCTAACTCTGGTACAACTAAATGGCTGTACACTGTATATAAACAAATAAATAAATACATGTTATGAGACTGAGTATAATTAGTATTTGTTGATCTTCTCATAGATGCCATGAACTTGTGTCTGAGCCTCATCACCCAAGGCCTCGAGGAGACCGCCTTCAACATCCTGAAGACATTCCCAACACTGCAGTCTGAGAGCTTCAACTCCGACTCTCCCAACCTGGGCAACTTCTTCCTGCGTCACTGTGCCAACATGGAAACGGTACATGGAGAACAATATTGCTCGGCGCTCTAATAAGTGTTTTATGACATAGAATCCTGAATTCCTACAAGATTAGAGATTCAATGCTTGCCAGTTAAGGACTGCAAGCTGACATCAGTTTGTAAATGATTTTGCAATGCATTTTTAGTTCAGATTAAGATGCTCAAATTAAATTCTGCTTTTGTTTTGATTGTTTGCTTCAGCCATCGGAGAAGTTGGGTCACTTTTGCAAAGAGCTCCATGATTCAAAACTTGCACTCTTCACCACTCAGCTTCACTCTGTCCTGTGCTCTGGAGGCCAAGAAGACAGGTACAGCACATATTTAATTCTACCTTAATTTGCCAGACCTTTACATCCTCCTTCACATCCATCCTTCATATTTGAATTCTATCTATCTATCTCATCATGTGCATTTAATTATTATTTTTATTGATTTGTGTTCAAGGGATGTGTTTAGAGCTGATGAAGATGTTAAAGGAGCAGGACTTCCCCGTAAGGCCACACTACTTTTGGCCCTCTCCTCACTCAGCACATGAAAGACAGCAAACACAGCTGGTATGCACACACACACACACACACACACACAACACACACACACACACACACACACCCACACACACACACACCACACACCCACAACACACACACACACACACACACACACACACACACAACACACACACCCACACACACACACAAGGTTGCATAACTTTGTATTTATATTTCTACCCTTAAAGCCACTCTAACTTCATGTGAACATCTGGTGTGTATGTGCGGTTAACAGAGCGGCTTCTTTTTGGTTTGCATGATCTTTGCAGCATATGTTCCGTGTGTTATTTTTGAGGAGCGGGAGGGGGATTATGACTTCCTCAGTCCTCTGTACCGGAAAGAGCTTTTAAAGGAGTGTTTCCCTCAAATATTAATGCCTCACAGAGTGGTCCTACTGGGACCGGTTTCACTGGGCAGGGGCAGTCAAGGGCAAAGAGGTCTGATCCCCGCGTGAGAGAGTTGGAGCAGGAAGGATGGAACAACACGTACATACACACTTACTTACAAACCAGCAACACACTCACAAACATATACACATTCCCAGAGCTCTGGGAATAGATCTCAAAGTTTAGAACTTTGAACGGATGAATTGAGGACCCAAAAGGCACTCTGACTTTCAGAGAGTGTGCTCAGACATGAAAGTCACAGTTTTCATTCATCTGATCTTCAAATTCTGCACGGTTCTTTTCTCCAGGGTCAAGTCTACTGCACATTTTTGAACTGAGAGTGGAGAGTACAGTAAAGCTTTATGGCCTGAAGTTACAAATACAGTGCAGCTAAAAGTAATAAATATATTTCCTCTTTAATGCTTTAACCTTCAAGTCTCATTCATACAGCAGTTAACCTAGACTTATTTATATCACAGCTGACGTTAACTGAACAGCCACAGCTGAAAGAAAAAAGTGTTTTCACAGTAGTTGTTTCCCTAAATATTTTATGGGTGCATTTTCAAAAAATAATAAGAACAATTATGCAAAAAGTATCGATGCTAGCCTGAGGTACTTTTTGCCTTTGTTGTGCAAGGTTGAGGCACTCAATGGGATTTAGACAAGCTTTTGCAGACTAGTGCAGGTGTTGACTCCTGCCAATGAGCTGACCCTTCTGTGTGTGTTAAAATCATTGCATCAAATTGCTGCAATGGAGGAGAATTCAAAGTAGTCCAATATATACAAAGAGAGAGATGGGAAATCAGGTTGTAATTGAACCCATGCTGCCTGTGTCCCTGCTTGAGGACTATAGCCTCCTACGCATGGGGTGTGCCACGTGTGATTTAACCACTAGGCCAAATCAGTGCCCCATATACCACAGATTTCAAACAAATCTAAGCCTTTCAGCAAGCCTTGTTTATTTTCTTCAAATCATTTTATATAAATGTGAATAACTTCCATTCCCTTTTTCTGAGATGTTAAAAGTTTGCTTAAAATCGCTGTTATTAACAGAAACGGGATGAGTGTTTAAGAATGTTCTATCTGGTGACCTTTGCTCCATGGCATGGGACACCGTATGTGCCTAGTTGGTGTCACTACAGGGGCGCAGTAGCCTGAAGCACCCCTCTTACAAATCCAGACACGCATACATGTCTTCACATACAGAGGTCAGAGGTCATTTGGCTCCAGTGGCTGTCCTCAAATCCTTCACACGGTTCTCAGTTTTTCACCGAAATCCTCCTCTGTCCCATTTCTTTTTTTTTTATGTAAGAACCTTGTGTAATCAGGAAATCTCATCAGATGGACGATCCTTGTAGGGTCTCTATAAGCATTCTGATGGCCCATGATAATCACAGAGCTTTTTTTAATCAGATGAAGGCATCCAGAAAAAGTTATTCAGAGTTATTCATTGCTTGTCTGTTTTAAAGTCTCAGTTTTTCCCCAGAAACAAGTGTTTTGTTGCACCTATCAACATGAGCAGCAGTGATGTTCTCACTGTAGCAACTTACTCTTTAAAATTAGCCTAAACTATATTAAATATGGTTGATGTCACAGAATATGTCTGTGAAAGTTCTCAGTCATCCATGTCATGGTAATCCAAAGCTTGATCTGTAAGGCAACTGGACTGGTAGAAATTCTTGAAGACATTTCACCTCTCCTCCGAAAGGCTTCTTCAGTTCTGACCAGACTGGGGGAAGAGCTCGAAGATATAAGCCACTAACAGTCGTGGGTGTGTCCAGGAGTCACAAAGGGTCCTAAGTAGGGTCGTTAGTCGGGTCCTGACAGTCGTTCAGTACCTCCTGACAGTCCTTAGTTCCTGACAGTCGTTAGGGTGATGGGGTCAGCTGTGAGTCGTTAGAATCACATGGTCTCTGGTGTGAGTATGGTCTTACTTGTTTTGACAGAGAATTCAAAACAGCATTGTATGTAGGAGACAAATGGTGTCTTAGTCCACCGCCTCTGTTAAGAGAAGGGTGTTCAAGCTTAACATAGATGGCTTCCTTGACCCATCTTTCATACCAACAGTCTTCTCTGTCCAGGATCTGAACCTTGCTGTCCTCAAAGGAGTGTCACTTGTCGTTGAGGTGCAGTTGTACGGCTGAGTCCTGGCCTGTGGAGCTGGACTCTTCTGTGTTGGGCCATGCGTCTGTGGAGAGGTTGTTTAGTTTTCACCAATGTATTGTTCCCTGCACATCTTTGAGCTCTCTCCCCAGTCTGGTCAGAACTGAAGAAGCCTTTCGGAGGAGAGGTGAAACGGGGATAATCACTCTTTGAATACTGGACATAAATGGGTCTGACACTCAGACCAAATCTGGCATTGATGCCTTAAATTTTGTCTTCTCTATCTGCAACTGAAGGCAGTCTAACAGCTCAACACACACAGTGTAGTGGAATATTTTCTGCTCCTGATTTCTCTCTCAGCTGAGTGAAATAGTGAATACCTTTCTCCTTGCTTTTGTCAGAGATGCGCTTGTGGGAGAAATCATCTCAGTGGACAGATAGCCGGCATTTGGAGACTTGTCAGAATTCACATCTCATTACGAACGTACCCTGTCAGACGCGATCAGTAGCGGCTTGGCTTTTAAGTGTTTTATTTATGCTGAGCTCTGGCTCTCTCTTTGGGTTTTTTAGAGCGATTAATAAATGATGCATTTTGCCCTGTCAGCTAATTGACGCCATTTGAGCTGGCAGGGAGGAGAAGCTGGTTAGACCAGTGTGGCGACGGCGCAGATTGACTTCTGTGTGCGGTCCAGACACATTCTCAGTTGAATGGTGAGATGCTTCAGTGCCCGGCTTGGCAGCTTGAAGAAGAGGATTAGACATGTGTTTAAAACATGCACAACCCACACACATAGACACAAGCCTTACTTCAGTCTTCTGACCGCACAGTCCTCAGAGCCACACAGAGACATCAGACAACATCCATTTAGTTATGACGGTGCAGAGAGAAAGGACAGAAAGTGAAGAAACTTCTCTTTTTTCTCACACACTCACTTGCTTCCGTCAGTGTTAGCCTTAACCCTCATGAATCATGCAGCCTCTCTTTTTTTCTCTCACACTCATTGGCTGCAGGAGGTGTGTGTGTGGTCCACATTTGGAGTGTGGGGGGGCTTTCGAGGGCCAGTGCAGGTGATGTGACTGATGCGGAGTTGACTTGATTTCATGTAAATGCAAGCGCTCTGAGGGAATTCACTTTGGATTACGCGCCTCACTGTGCACGGCCCATGAAATATTAAGCGCCGTGTCACTTTTTGTCCACAGGTGTCACTAGCGGGCAGAGAGGGGTCGGAGCCGTAGAGTTAGAGGAGAACAACGGGTGGGGGGTGGGGGTGGGGTGGAGGCTCTTTGCCTTTTGATGAGGTGTGGATTTGGCGGGTTTAGCGGAAGCATATGCTGGCCTATACTTCCCACCTGCCGCCAGCTAGCCACCGCTTGTCAGTCCTTGGATGCAGCGCGCTCTTATCACTTCTGACATGGTGGAGGAAGGAGAAAAAAAGGAGGGTGAGGGAGGGGAAAGTGCAGAGGAAGGGAGTGTTTCTAGCCTGGTGCGTTTTTGGTGACAAGAGATGTAAAGGTCCCCTTGTTGAGTCTGCTGCACCGACCTAATGTTACCCGATCTTGAACCATTTTTCTCTCTTTCATAAGGCAGACCGTTCAGTCAAATAAACCCACTTGCATGCAAGTACTACCACAGCAATCTGCAATTTAGTCCTCATGGACTCAGTTCTATCCTCAGCAGAGCTAATTGCTGGGACAAGAGCCAAGCATCGCCTTGATGAAAAGAAAAAAATGAAGCCAGCAAGGCTGGAATGGCAGCTTTTCTTGTATCACAAAATGGGAAAGTTCTTGTACTCTTCTTCTGTTTTCAAACAACAAACGGCTATTGCCTCGCAGCAAACAAAGTCCACCTTCAGAGAGTCACGACACTGAGAGATAGAGAGACAGATGGTGTTGGAGGCAAAAGAAAAGGAGAAGTGACAGGTACTCATGTCCAAGGACAGGAGGAGATGACAGCGACCGGTTCACTCCACTCCTCTTTTCCTCTCTTTTCTCCATCCTCACTTCTCGTCTATGACAGTTAACCTGCAGACATGAATCTGATGATGATATCTTCTGACCACTGCCATGCTTAACTCACTACTTTGATACTTCTTGCCCCGGATGGTATGTCAGGCTTGTGCTGACCAACCTGGAGAGGCCTCCACTCTTCTCAATTCTCTGCTCAGTCTATATTTAAATTGTTCAGACAGGGGAAGAGGCAAAAAGGGTTACTCACAAGTGAGGATTATGGAGAGAAAAGTAAAAGACCTAAGGGAGAACAGTTCATATGACCTTATGCGCATAATATATCACATTTTATTTTACTTTTAGATCATTGCTGGTTTCTTCATTGTCCTCAGTTATCCTCAACTCTTTTACGGGAGGTTTTCCTGCACATTTCAGATGTTGAAAAGTTATTAAAGAATTTTTTTCTTAAAGTTTTTATAAGAAACCTTTTTGTTAGAGTTGTGTACAGCTTGTTGAAAATACAAAAATATCACAATGTCATGGCAACCATGAAAGCATGTCACAGTCAACTGAGACCACAGGGACATCATTGTCCACCTTTATTATCAGTTGGCAAGAAATGTAGTGCACCTTGCAAGGAAAAAGCCCCACATTTAAGCCCTGCCAAAACCTCCATGTGTCATTTTAAAACTTTGGTTTTAACAGAATAAACAATGCTAGCCAGTGAACTTTGTGATTGGATTTTGATAACTTATATCTTATTGGTTATTTTATTGGTTTTTAAATCTCTTAATGGTCTCGGCCCTTCTTATTTATCAGATTTGCTTTTATCATATGAGCCAGTGATGGCCCTCAGGTCTTCAGGTAGTGGACTTTTAATTGTACCAAAAGTAAGAACTAAGACCCACGTTGAGGCCGCCTTTTATCATCACGATCTGAGGGCGGCACAGAGCATCAACATTTTTAAAAGCAAACTCAAGACCTACCTTTTTAGTCTGGCTTTTAGCTGAGTTTTATTTTTATTCTTAATAGTTTTATTTATTTATTTATTATCTATTTCAAATTTTTGTCACTTTTCTTCTACTTTTTTTTTTATGTAACTTATTTTAAGTATAGCATCTTATGTTCTTTTAATCATTTAATATTTTAGTGTTTTTATTATCTTAGAAACATATTTTAATTTGGTGATTTTAATTTCCTGTGTTGAGTTTTAACATCTGATTTTACCTACAGTGTTTCCTCATTAAGATATCATGAGAGCGTTTCGTCAGTTCGTTCAGCAACTTATTATTATTATTTTTTTAATTTAATTGTTTTTATTACTATTGTTGCATATATTGTGTTCTTAACCTTAGGATTGTGGGGTGGGTTTGGGGTCCGCTTCATTTATTCTATTTTAGGTTGTTTTTATGTACAGCACTTTGTGTTACAAAGTCATTGTATGAAAAGCGCTTCATAAATAAGTCTGATTGATTCATTTATATCAGAGCCAGGCTAGCTGTACAACCTTATTTACGTGCTAACATAGCCAGCTTCAGACGCTATCTTAAAATCTACTGCACAGCGACCCAAACAATGACACGACACTTAAGCACATACTAACATGTCGACAGCATGGACGTTTATTGCCGACCAGCAGCTACAGGCGTAAAAGCATGAACCTACAGGAGGATGAATAACAACCTTTTCACATCAAAATATTTATGTGTAGTGAAGTTTAATAACCAGCCAGGTTTACTGAAACACTCCGAGCCTGCCTAGGACTCATTCATAGGAGACAGACGCCATTCTGTGTGCTCCTCTGGGGCTGGAAGAGTAAAGAACATTACAATATTGTTCAATAATGTTTTATGTAATACTCTTTGGTTATGGCGGGACACTGATATGCTTCAAAACGTTCAAAAGTTTGACTTCCCTTGAGACTTCTCACTAAGCATGAATCTATAATACTCCCTGCAAAGTGATAACTAACAGATGTGAAGCAGGATGAATCTCTTCTCAGCCATAAATATTGTTCACCTCTGAATTTTATAAAAGCTTTTCTAGAGTAGTCATAACCCTGGGTACACTGAGGGCTTCTCTTGGTATCCAGAGATATTGTTTCTTAGCTAATAAATGCAGTGACTTTTCTGTGAGCCTGTAAATAAAGGAAGTGAAGACAGAGCAGAAACACCCTCAGGGTTGAAAGGGTTACCGACCTGACTTACAAAATAAACACACAAACACGCTTGTTGGACGGCAGAAAAGTGCTGATGATCATGAAAGCTCACTTGCTGAAACCAGAAAGCGCGTGAGAGAGAAGACTGTCTTATGCATTTATACCCAGCTCTCCATTCACTTGTTTTCTGTCTGTCTGGCTCACCGTGAAATTGATATGGAATTATTCAGGAGGAAAGCAGGTGCGCCCTCTCTTTCATAAAAAAAGCCAGATGAAAGCGATTAGGGGATAAGAATGGACGGAAGGACGGCAGAGCGAATGGATCCTCCATTGAGAAGAATGCTGAAGATCCCTTGTTTACTTTTTCTTGAAAGCAGGGTAGATGGCAAGTGAGATGGGCGGATGAATGAGAGAGGATATAGATGGAAGGATGGAGTGGGTCAGGTAGTCTTACCTGGGATAATGCAGCCACCAGGACCCGCAGGTTTTAATGGCGTATAAAAGCCCAGGACTCATGTTTTATTCAGCTAAAGAGAGAGACTGCCAGGTGAACACATATGTCCCAAAGGATGCAGGAATTATAGAGCCGTGTGTGTGTGTGTGTGTGTGTGTGTGTGTGTGTGTGTGTGTGTGTGTGTGTGGTGTGTGTGTGTGTTTGTGTGTGTGTGTGTTGTGTGTGGTGTGTGTGTGTGTGTGTGTGTGTGTGTGTCAGACTGTGAGTGGGGGACTAAATACACACAGCATCCTGAGGTGTGTCGACTCAAGCAAGCACTTTAGGGTAATTTGCTGAACTCCACATGGGAACAAAGTGTGTCGGTACTGCATATATAGCATACCGATGCACCTAACAACACACACTGAGATGTACACATACACATGGACACCCATGTGTGTCCTCATTTAGGCCAATGTCCTGTGTGGGCACGCTCCCAGACATATGCAAAGTACTGCAGCAGCTCCTCCACACACTCACAACCACACACATTCTTACAGACACACTGAGAGTGTGCAAGTGGCTATTCCATATGCATGCGGCTGTTTTGGCCTTCTTCCCTGGGGCAGGACCTCAGGGGTCCGCTGGAGAGCAGGGCGACAGTGCAAGAGTCCACTTCGGGCCGAGTGCGTGTTTGTGTTTATGTATCCTCAAGTTCAAAGTGTAGGGGGAGCAGACATTAGCATTTTGTTTGTGTGTGTGCTTGTGTTAAGGTTTTTTTTTTTCTGGATGAGTGATAGAGGGTGTGTGCCAGCTTATTTCTTATACATTTATTTCAGCAGTGCTTAAACAGTTCCGGTCTATGAAAGGGTATGTGTGTGTGTATATTTGTAAAAGTTCAGCATTGTAATTGATTTAAAATAGCAGAAAAAAATCCCTAACGTTTTTTTCTTCACACAGGGAAAAAAACTCAACATATCCACCTGTTTTTAAGGTTTCAAGTCTTGCTTGTACTTAAAAAGGATATTTATTCTAAATAACTCTTGTCAGAATCAGAAAAAATCTGTAACCTGCTTTCTTGAGAACACATAAAACAAAGGCATGATAAAGAAGAACAACTAGTGTGATATTGAATAGTGGTTATTACAGTTTAAAAACATTGGCTAGTTTGGTAAACTGATGATCCTTCAGTAAAGTTATTCAAAACATGCATTATTATAGCCTCTGAAAGGGAGACTTTTTCAATCATTGTAAATTAAATATGCTGTTTTAAGTTATTAGTTGAACAGCAAACTGAATCCTGAAAGTTTATAATGTTTTTGGGTTATTTTTTTGTGATCAATTTTTTATTGTTTTTTCTGCAGTTACATACAAACATAGATTAACAAGGAACATACAGAATCAAGACCAAAACAACAAACAGAGAAAAAGAAAAGGGAACACAACAAAACAAACAACAGGTCCAGAAGAAGGGAGAAAATTCATATGTTGTGGTCATGTGGTGAAGTTATGTATTAGTGGTGCAACGGATCATCGTTGATCCGTGATCCGTACGGATGCCTCTCCCCGGATCGCACGGACGTGGTCCGCGGATCGGTTGATGAAAAAAGTTGCGCATGTTCACGTGATGACCGCATGTTCAATCCACACTCACTCGTCAAGCGCATCAGTAGTCATGGCAAGCTGAAGGAGCAGAGGAACTTGAAAAACCTCCTGCATCTTGTAAGTCACATGTATGGGAGCATTTTGGTTTCCCTGTGAAATACAGTGAATGCTGAATGTGATTGAGCCACGTTATGAAATTCCGTCGCGCACCCACTAGACCAGAGGCCTCAATACGCGTCCCGCGGACCGCTCCGGCCGCCTGTTCATGGCCCCCCGAACTGTTATTCCTTCACTCTGTGTTCGGGTCATGTTTACCGGGACTTGTGTCCAGGTCAACGTATACGCAGACAGGCTGTTACTGGGTCACTTGGAGTCCACTGCGCGAGTGCAATTTTTAACTTTCACTTTCATTTAGGAGCAGTTCGCATATTTGCACTTCGCCAGCTGTAGGACCCTAGAATGCACGAAAACGTGTGTCAGTTTGCATCTCAAAGAAAAGTGGACGGTGAAAATCATCAATGAAAGAAGAATGGAGTGAAACTTTCGAAGTTCCTCTGCTCCTTCACTTGCCATGCCATGAAATGCAGTAAATGAGCCAGGACTGGGCCCAGAGTAAATTTTGAGTGATGGTTGTCTTTATTTAATGGGCAAAGTTTAAAAGTGTTTTACAAAATAAATGGAGGACAAAGTTATATTTGTCTTTTTATTTTTTTATTTTTTTTGCTGATCCGAAAAATGATCCGATCCGTGACTCAAAACCGTGATCCGATCCGAACCGTGAGTTTTGGATCCGTTACACCCCTATTATGTATATGCAGGTGTGTGTGTATGTTGGGTATGTAAGAGAAACTGTGTGAGGGGGATTGCTCAGTTCAGCAAGTTCTTAGATCGTCCACTGTAGCACACCATAGCTGAGTTATGTCCTCTCTGGCTCCATGGATGCGAGCTGTAGACGGTTCCAAATGCACAATATCAACAAACCAGTAACCATTGTTGTTGTGTTTCCATCTAGTGGCAACCAACTTCTTAGCAGCTGTCAAGCCAGCCAAAAATGTGTTGTTGTTAATAAAGTTTTGTTGATGTGATATTCTTTGTGTGTTGTAGGAACGATGGAGGTGTTGAAAGGTATGCAGGAGCTTGGTGTGTCCCCTGATGTCGATACGTTATCCAACTATATCTTCCCTGTCTTCCCCGGATGTAAATTCAGCGCAGCAGCCCTTAAGGTAAATCACAAGTCTGCAGGTCTGTACATGAGTAAGTGTTGATGAAAAACTTTTACTGACATAATCCTGATCCTCTCTGTCTAGGCGTCAGGCAATCTCCATGGATTCAGAGGGTTGCTTGTCTGCAGAGGTTCGTTCGATGGCCACAAATAGCTTGGCCGAACTATACATCAAATGTAAGCGTGCGCGCGCACACACACACACACACACACACACACACACACACACACACACACACACACACACACACACACACACACCACACACACACCACACACACACACCAAGAAGAGGCTCCTCTGCATCTTGGGCACCAATCATCATAAAAATCGCTGCTTCGCCTGCGGGCTAATTGGACCAGCATTAACACATACACACACATACACACACATAAACACTCTCGCACATTTGCCCACTTATTCCTGTGTGCTCATCAGGCCTTTTAAGAGATTTGTCTGTTTGAATATGTAAAGAGCGAGAACGAGAGGTGCCTCCACTGGCAGAGGGATGGGATGGAGAAGACTGTTACATAATGGATGACTCGTCTTGTTTTCTGTCCTTCATCTCGTTTTAGTCTCAAAACATCCACCACTCTTTTTTCTCCACATACATTGCATACACATACTCTGTTCCCTCTTTATGTTTTTCATTGTCCCCAACGGATTGTTTTCCCTCCTCACAAAATAAAGTGTTTGAACATTTCACATACTTCTCCTTGCCATGCAGTGGTGTT
>NC_048275.1:18424876-18677376 GCF_009762535.1 Notolabrus celidotus | reverse complement strand
GATGTGAGGGCAGTTCTGTCCACTGTTTGTTCTTTTCTTTTCTATCTCACGCTTGTGTTCTCACCTCTGGATGGCGCTGATCAGTCACCCTCTCTGCCCCTTCATCTTCCTCTCCTTCCCGTTTCATCGTCCCTGTCTCTGCGTTGCCCAGCTGGCTTCTGTAGCCGGGAGCGACTGCAGGGCGGCCTGCTGAAAGAGCATTGTCAAACGGTGGCTTTACAGCTCTATCACACACACACAAAACGCACACACAGACGCACAGATTTGCAGCTCAGATGTCAGGCTGTTGCCAGAGGCTTGCAAGCTGGAGCGTTAACTGTGCAAAGCGTCACATCCCGAGCCCCAGACATCGACACTCACTAACACTACTTTATAAAACTACAACCAGAGAACTAGTGCAGAAACACCTGCCCCTTCTTTAGAGAAATGTTCAAAGTCACGACAGTAAAGTCACTCTAATACCGGGAAAGCAAACGCAAGACTAAAGAAGAGTCAGCAGGCCTCACGGCAGCAAACACTTTGACATTGAAGTGCTGTTAAAACATCCTGCAGCAGAATCAAGACCTCTGTTAATACCGTGCAGCTGCAGAGCTCTTCCATTGTTTGTAAAAGTCAAATCCATTTCTGACGTCCCTCTTTAATGTGTTCAAAATGTGATTTAATATCAATCTTGCACAGGACTTTTTATTCAACTCAATTTTTGATCTCCTTTAGACTTCTTCGTCCCCTCGCTGATTTAAATAACTCCTCCTAACACAAAAGCAACTCATTCTGAAAATTTTAACTTCAATAAAAAGAATCTCTTGCTGCGTGAGGTCTCGTTAGCTCAAAGACAACTTATATTTTATTTTTATTCCATTTATGTTTAAATTCTTTTTTTTTTTAGAATACAGAAAATACAAACACACATCAAGCCTTTACGCTCTAAACCAGTCTTTGACTTTTAGATGAATACAATCCAATTAGTTTTCACCAAAAAGAGATCATGAAAAATAAAATGAATGATTAAAAAGAAAGCCGTTGATTGCTTTGAAAGGCTTCAGGTCATGAGCACCTGTTAATCTCCAGCCAAAATTACAAATACTCCACTTTGTTAGAAATTATTAGAAAAGGCCCTCAAATGTTAAAATGATTTATGTGTCATGACAGAGTCTTATTGTGAAAGGGACATTATCATTTTTAAACTGTGTGTGGATTTTGAAATACAATTTGCACTGAAGGCTTCACAGCACCAACTTAACTGACGGCACCGCTCTGATCTATTAACTAGCTGCTTTTCCTCTCAGTGAAATTTGCAGTAAGGTAATTTACACCTGCAAATGTTGCAAAATGCAGCAGAAATGAGAAGAGCATGTCAGAAATACAGGTAAAGGTTTAAACCCTGAAATTGATCGAATTATTTATTTTAGTTTTATATTTAAAACAAAAACCTTTAACCACATTAAACAGCAGTTTCATGCCTTGATTCTTTATGTGAAGATTTATTTGAACTGTGTACTGCGTGACACCTTTTTAAACTAAAGACTCAAAACACTTTACAAACAAAGAATTTAAATAAAAATCAAACTTAAACAGCCAAGAAAATCAAAGAAAAATACTGTATATTGAGAAGTCTGTTTCTTAAAATTTAACGGAAAAGCGATCGATGTTTGACCATGCCTGTGATCTTTTTTAAGCTGAGCTCCAGGAACATTCAGTAAGACAGGCGTTCTAACTGGAGGCTTCGCTGCGAGGTGCCCAGATTGTTAAAAACAAAAAAAAAACTTTAGTGTCTGTTATTAAAGTCCCATGTTATCCTGAACGCCTTTTTTTCCTTCTCACCGCTGCGTTCAGCACTGCTGGAGAGCAGCAGGCAAAAAGACAAAAGGAGTTCTCCCACAGGCAGCATCACAGATGATTTTTAAATATTGATTTATCAGCTGAATGATTGATAATCTTCATGTTGTGTTAGCCTGCTGTGATGTGGCACTGGGAGGTCACTAAGCCCCACTTCTGCCACCAACATTTGTCTCAGCACTGTTGTACTTTAGCTCTTATTTAAAATTTTATCGGATACAGATTTGAAACTCTGCAGTATGCTTTTACACGGCAAAAAAAAGAAGAAGTCAAATTTAGAAATATTTCAAAGTGTCACTGATTTAAACATAATCCCATCCTATAATTTAAAAAATCTGCTGTAATCAACATAATCCTTAAAGAAAAAAGCATGATTGATCCTGGTGCATTTAATTTTCCTTTTAGTTCTACAATACAAAACAAATAAAATACTCTGTCATATTTCTTTTAATTTGTATTTTTCTGGACAAGTTGTATTCTCACTTTAGCTGGAAAGGTTACAGTAATGTTTTATTGGGATGTTTTAAGGGTGAAGTTCTGTTCAATAACAAGTTAAATAGCGTCCCTTTCATATTAAATATAAAAGGGGACAAAAATGTGTTTTCCAGACATGCAGCAGTTAAAGTAAATGTTTAAAATGACAGGTATCCAAAAATAGAAAGCTGGAGAAACCAAATAACTGTGAGGGAATCATGTTTCAGTCTCATCCTGATCAAAACACACAGTGTCACCGATCATGTTCTTATGTCAAACGTTCATGTTAGCAAAAGCAACAACTGGCATGACAGGTTGGTGGAGGAAAGAGGGGCATGGCCTCCAGGCAAATACACACACACACACACACACACACACACACACACACACACACACACACACACACACACACACACACACACACACACACACACACACACACACACACACACACACACACACACACATTCTTGAGTGCAGTTGTATGCTAGCCAAGATTTAGCTAGAGCGCTGGGGTGTGAGGGTGGTGGTGGTGGGCCTGAGATTGGGCAAAATATGGTTTTGCAAGTGTGTGTATGTGTGTGTGTGTTTGTGTGGCAGCTGCAGCCTTCATGCCCCTGGCAGTGTTGTTGTAACCAGGCAAGCCAAGGCCGTCTGCCTGCATTCTTCACCCCCTAGGCCCCCTGCTTGCCGCACACACACACACACACACACACACACACACACACACACACACACACACACACACACACACACACACACACACACACACACTTACTTACATGCATGCAGTTTCAGTTTGTTAAATGGTTTTTCCATCAATGCGCTGAGATTGAAATTTTTGAATAACTTTTTGATAACCCTTGATTTACAGCAGTTTTGATTTTTAGATTTGTCTTTCTCTTTTGTAATATTTTTTAAAAATGTATTACAGACCACTTCACATTCAATGTATCTACTTCCCAACGCATCAGTATATAGAGAAAATAACTGTCCTACACAGTTAACTTCTAATGTCCCAGTGCGTGGTGGTTATTTTTAGAAATAGAAGCAGAATGTCATTTGATAATACGTGCAACAACCAATGAACATTTCCTTTGAAGTGACACACTCCACGAGCTTATTTGTTTAGTAAGAACATCGCACACATTCATATGGGGCGTTTGAATGACAGACCTGAAAGATGCATCCAGATCTTCTTTTTCTACAACTTGTCTCTCCGTTCCTCTTACGTGACGTTAGCACTTTCCCTTTGGACCAAGCCTTTAGGACATATGCTCCCACCTGTAAATAAATATGCAAACACAGACAAACACACACAACAACAGAGTTTAGACACTAGCTGTGGGCTACGACTGATGTATACCGCAGAGAGGTAGCTGTGTCTGTGTGTGTGTTGTAATTAATCTCTTTAGTAGATGCAGTCAATAGAGAGTGTGGTGGTTCGAGGTGCAGATTGTGAGCTGAGTGTGATTATAGGGCTGTCAGGGGAAATTACTGCAAACTGCCTCGCAGCAAAACTTGCTTTTTATTATGTCTGCTGCTGAAGAGAAAAAAAACACACTCACTATAACTGGAAGCATGTATTCTTTTTTTAAAGGAGAATTTTGGAGTTAATTCAGGATATGTGATTTGGTCCATGTGTGTCAGTAAACCATGAGATCCAGCAGGTGGTGTCCTTTCACCAGGTCAGTGGGGAGGCTCTCCTTCTCTAACCCAACGAACACCACCACCACCACCACCCTACAGTCAGCCAACACTGCAGCAGTAGGCGGCAGGCAGGGAGGGAGGTGACGGCTGCAGCCTCTTTGTTTCTCCATCCCGACCTGCACTTCACCTCTCAAACCGCAAACTGTCAGCTCTCATTTTTCACCCACTGTAGATCCTCTTCACCTCCACATCCATTTATCTGTCTCAGCCGTCAGTCCACTCATGACTCCAGCCAAGCTTCCTTCTTTGCTCACCATTTCCAGGCAGCGGGGCAGAGGCCAGCCAGCCTGCAATGTGCGTGCATGTGTATCACTCTGTGTGTGTGTGTGTGTGTGTGTGTGTGTGTGTGTGTGTGTGTGTGTGTGTGTGTGTGTGTGTGTGTGTGTGTGTGTGTGTCAGTGCAGGGCAGTGCCCGAGCATTAAGCCGTATTAAGCCCTAATTAATGAGTGTGCCAGCCGATAGAGGCCAGTTATTGGATTTGCTGCTTTAGCTGCTGGAAGGAGCACTGTCCAACACACACACACACACACACACACACACACACACACACACACACACACACACACACACACACACACACACACACACACACACACACACACATCCCCCCTCAGAGGCAGGGTATGCAAGGTGAGACGAGGGTTGGATTAAAGAGAGAGAGAGAGTTTGTGTGTTGTATAAGAAGGCCAGGGGTTGTCTGCTCTCTGACCAGACAAACGGAGTGTGTGTGGTTGTTTGTGTGTGTGCGCCAGGGTTCAAGCTTTACTTACTGCATTACATAAACCTGCAGCTTACAACCTGCAGCTTTAAACATCTCAGGCCACGACCCGACACACTGATTTACTGGCTTCCTGTTCAGCTTGCTCGCTGTCAGACGGATATGTGTGAAAGTCTGCTGGCATTTAGAAGCTGAGTTTGGACTGAAATTACACAGATTTTTTGTCATCTGCAGTTAATTTAGTACAGTTGGTGCCATTTCTCCTAAATAATTGTCTTGAACTGTAGAGTAACTCAGTTTCTCTCTGCAAATGGAAAAACCAGTGTTGCTAATAAGACTCAGTTAGCTCTGAATTTTGCTCTCAGATGTGACAGAAATAAATGTATCTGTTTTGAATGCGTACTCCGTCAGTATCACACATCAGAATCTATAGTTAGGTTTGTGTGTGGCGGAGCAGGAGGAGCTTTGCCATGTCAGAAAACTTTAATGATGTTGTCAGTTATTCTTTAGGGGGACTTAAAATTATAAATTGAAACCTGTGCTTCAAATTTTGTGAAGATTGAAATACGGTGATGTTTCCCATGATGCAACTGACTTTCAGTAGCCTTCATAAATCAAGACTATGTGAATTGATTTATAATTTTTTTCCATACACATATCAGGGACTACAGAAAAAGACTAATTATTCAGTGTTTGTCTTGATAGAAGTATCACACTGAATAGCTGGGGTGCCCCTTAAATAAACCCATTTTTTAAATTATATACTTCATTTTTATCTGAAATGTTGGCAATTAAAGGCTAAGTTTGGCCAAATAACAAGAAACATTTTCTCACATTTACCTCTATTGGAATCTAATCTTGTTAATTTCATTTTTGGTTACAGACCAACAAAGACAACATTTCTGGGACGTGATGTTGCAGGGGATCTTTTTAAGCGTTAATTCAGATTTCTGTAATAAACCTAAATGAAATGGATAGAAAACTTGGGACAGATAATGTAAGAGTGTTGTCTAATAAATCTAAAACTATCTATAGATACCTTAAATCCAGACGTCATTCATGAAGCCTGTTTTGGGTTAACTGATCCTTCAGAGTCATGGTAAACCAGAGTATAACCACTCATGATTTTCTGTCAGCTAAATTCAGTTTTTTTATTGTCCGGCTGTTTTGTTTCACCTGAGAGAAATAACTTTCTGTATCTGAATGAGTCAGAAAATAAATCCTCACTGAACGTCACAGTGCAGGCAGTGAGAGCAGTGTAAGTGTAAAACTCCTCTTGGCAAACAATTTTGATGCATTTTGTGCTTTACAAACCTGGAGTGGATTTCAGAGTTGGCTAATCTTCAGCTTAATATCTCCCAGAAAAATGTAATATATTCATTCTCTTTATGGAGCAGATAGTTTTTAGGCTTGTTGTGTGTCTAAATGTATCAAGATCAGAGGTTGTAATTTGATAAGGATTGGCATTTTCTCTGCATGACTCAGATTAGTTTGGTGGTGTAGAGCTGAAGGCGACACTTTCTCGACACTTCCCTCATCAAACATTTACAGCTTCAGAACAACAGGCTCTGTTTCTGACCTTTAGCTCCTCTGCTGATATCTCCTGCACCGTGTCAGAGTGTGTGTGTGTGTGTGTGTGTGTGTGTGTGTGTGGCACATCGGCTGTGTCTGCCTCTTGTGTCTTGGCTCACCACAGCAGGGCTCCTTCTCTGTTACTGTGACGTGGCAGAGGCCTGCTGTGTCGTGCTGTGTGTCTGCGTAGGAGGATGAGTGGAAGGAGGGAGTGGGAGGTTGGATAGCCAGGACAGCTCAGAAGACGTCTGCAGGAACACCTGGCATCCTTGGCCCTTCCAGGGCTGGAGTCTTCGGGTGGGATTTTTGGGAGACAGGGTATGAAAGAGAGCAGGTCATGGCTGTCGTTAAGCAGGAGGACTGATGGTGATGCGTCAGTTAATGAAGAAGATGATGGAGGAGGAGGGGAGTTCCTGAAGATGAGGGACATTAAGGGGCAGGATTAAACCCGGCGGGGCAAACGAGGCAGCGCAGGGCAGAGTGAGGACAAAGTGGGGGAGTTGGGAGGTGGGGAGCAGATTGTGTAGGAGAGTTGGGATGTTCGCCTCCCCCGTCTGTCACACAAAGGCAGCTCCGCCACTGCCAACATGACCAGCAGGGCAGGGGCATCTGTCTCCCCCCCAGCTACCTCTCTTTCTCTTCCTGCCCGGAGCCCTAACTCTCTTCCTCCTCCTCTCTCTTCCTCTACTCTATCACAATCAGCTCCATGCCTGACTTGAGGCCTTCTGAACCTGTTGAAACGACAAAGCAGAAAGTCAAGCATAATGACTTTAAAGGAAGTGAGGCATTTAAAGACTATTCAGTGTTCGATATTTAAAATCTGAGTAACTTTTTCTTGTTACTCTCAGGCTGCACATGAGCTCTAAACAGCTCAACAGAGATCCCTCTCTCAGGCTGTTTTATTTTAATTGAGTTTTAATTTCTTTTTACAGATTTTACAAAATGCATCAGAAATAATTTCTCCAATGTCTGCGGTTCCATGGCAACTGATCACTTATCAGCCAACTTGCGGGTTGAATTCACATCAAACTTAACAATTATAGCAATTTTACTTATAAAGCACATTTCATTACATGTAAGCTCAATGTGCTTTACATGGAGAATTAACAACGTTTAAACTTTTTATTTTGAAATAAATAGAAAAATAAAAACAGAAAAGCAATAGATACACCCAACATACATCAGACACAGCAATCAAACAAACAGAGCCAGTCACATCAGTCATCATATCATTCATTCATACGCTGTTCACGGTTAAGTTGAAACATTGCAGTTTTTTATAAGCATTCCCGACAGAAGCAGGAAATAAAAGCAGCATCTGTATAAGTTCGTCTTCCTGTAACTTTTCTGTTGGCATTTTCTTCTCACTCAACCAGCCCTCTGATACTACCAAAGCTCAAACCATGTTTTTTTTTGTGGTTGCTTTGTGTCAGTTTTCTTCAGTTGATGTCTCTTTCACTCAGCTCCTTGTGTGTTTCAACATCCCTCTTCAGCTGCAAACCGTACAAAGACAATATGCCAAATGTTGAAATAGAAAAATGTTATTGTTCTATGAAAAATATACGCTCATTTAAAATTTGATGCCAGCAACACGTTTAAGAACACGTGAGACTGAGGCATAAATACCATTATGGTGCTTTTTTTTTTATGAAACGTACTTTTTTAATACCCATGGGGGAAATTAAATTTTTCCACTTATGTTATTTTTTGGTCATGCCACACACACAGTTTTTTGGTATAAACATACAATTTTTATGCACAAACATGCAGTGGACGTGCACTTAGGGAGAGATGTCAGAGTTAGGATGCTGCCATCAACTAGCGCACCCCAAGCAGTTGGGGGCTCGGTGCCTTGCTCAAGGGCACCTCGGCAGTGCCCAGGCAAGTGAACCAGCACCTCTCCAGCCACCATTCCACTTGCCAAACTTTTGCAAGATGTAACCAAACCCAAAAATTGGGTACACTTTTTTCTTTAATATGCAAGGTCTGCCCTACAAAACACATCTTCTGGATGTCAGAATATGTTGCTCCAACACCTGTGTAAATTGTTCAATGCCATGGGCACTTGCCATGAATCCCTGATGGTATGCATCCCCATAACCATCAGGGATGCTGGCTTTTGAACAGTGCGCTTATGATAAGCTGGGTGGTTCCTCTCCTCTTTAGAGCAGAGCAGGTGATTTCCAAAAAGAATGTCAAATTTTGATTTGTCCAATTGTTGAAAGTTTTCCACTTTTCCTCAGTCTATCGTAAATTGGCTTAGAGACATTTCTAGATCATAATATGTCTAGTTTCCTCTTTGCATTTGTGGATGCAGCAATGAACTATGGTCACATACAGGGGTTTTTGGAAGTGATTTTGAGACCATGCAGTGATTTCCACTACAGAGTCATGTCTGTTTTTAATGCAGTGCCTTGTCCTATGTTGCTGGCATCAAATTCAAAATGAGCGCATATTTTTCTTAAAACTATAAATGTTTGTTTCAACATTCCATATGTTGACTTTGCACTATTTTCAACTAAATATAGTATTTTAATGATTTGCAAAACATCAAATCTGTTTACTTGAAAATGCCTGTTTCCACGTTGAACATTATCAAGGCTTCTACTGAGGCCTTTGAACCATTGCATTGTGCTACAATGGGCCTGTGAGATACTGGTGGGCAAGGGTACTCATATTCCCTCAAGTTAAAGACCTCAATCTTGTACCCTACTTTGTTTAAAGTTCAGAAGTGTAGAGAGAGAGAGAGGAGAGAGGGAGAGAGAGAGAGAGAGAGAGAGAGAGAGAGGAGGAGAGGGGGGGGGGGGGGGGAGACAGAGAGAGAGAGAGAGAGAGAGAGAGAGAGAGAGAGAGAGAGAGAGAGAGAGAGAGAGAGAGAGAGAGAGAATGAGTTCACTAGGAGGGAATGACTGACTGAATGCTGAATGAATGGATAGATGAATGGATGAAATAATGAGCTGCTGGTGGGAAATATTTCTATAGACATTCCACCCCCACCCCCAAACTCAGTGAACACACACACTATTCATACAACATTACACTCCAAAAACCCCAGCTGGAAAACACTACCTCCCAACACACATAGTCACGCACCCACACCCACACACAGCCCACACTATGTTCAGTGTGTGCAGGAGCTGCTGTGCCAGACAGGACACACTAATTGGGACGTCCCATGATGATCAACACTTAGCGTAATAATTGTACACAAAACTTTCATTGGAGACCGTTGACATGCTCCTCTCTATGACTATGTATGGTATGACTATGCAGCAGTGGGATGCATTATTGGTTACTTGATCCAGTATTTAGACACATATTGTGTACAGGGAAATAATCAACAGTTTGATGTCTGCTCAGAAATCATGAAGAATTCTTTAAAGAGTAGTTTTTACATTATTCATTTTAGCATTTGACTCCACTATATCTGCTAGCTACTGTCACTCATTGTCTTATAAAAACTAAGAGTTGATTTCAAAACATACATAAACCTCTTGAGGTACCTTAAGGTTCTGTTTGGAGTCTGTGTGTTTGCATTCACTGGTATAGACTAATTGCAAATGTGAAAAAAAGCACATTACTCTGCAGGGTTTTTTTTAACTCTTAAAAAGATTTGTTGTTTCCAGTCTTATTGCACCTTGACTTTGTGCTTTCCTAAATTCAGGAATATGTGAAACCAATGGTAGGATGAAAATTAAGTTTGTGAGTGCCTGCGTGTTCCTCTGTGTATCCACTGATTAGGAAAAATAGTGTCCACTCATAGTAACGCAGCTCCATAGCACAACTGGGAATTATAAACTCTACAGGGAGCTTAAACACATGATTCAAACCCCTCTGAGTAGTCAGATCCACCAAAGAACGTTTTCCCTCCTGAACTGTTCAAATGTTTTGATTTTACTATCTGTTTAAAGAGAGGGAATTCTCTAATATTTCATGAGGATTAAATATTGAGGAATGAATAACAATGACTTAGTACTTTCACTTTTAAGCAAAGTATACTTTCTCACAAGCTTTGTTAAACTCTAAATATACAGGGACTTTTTTGTAATATGGAATTGTTACTTTATTTTGGCGGTGCTTTGAACCTTTGTCCTGCAATGCATTGATGTAGAAGAGGTATGAACGTAATTGATTTCAGGATTTGTATTAAATATATCAAATCTATTTTTGGTGATTCAATGTGTATATTATTTTTGATGTGCAACTTTTTTCCTCCCACTTTTAAAAAGTTTGTGAAATAGTCATAGCTGGCTGATATCTGATCTAGAGCTGAGCTGCAACAATTTTGGTTTGTTATCAAAATTGGTCAACCCAAAACAAAAAAAGGAATTAAAAGGTTAAACTAACTACAAACCATGAAATGAGTTAGAACATTTTAGGATGATGGGTTATGTTTTAGACATTTTCTTTTTTATAGAAACAAGCGTTTCTGCTCCTGAGGATTTGATCCTCTTTCTTTCTTAAATAACTTCATTTCTTTGTGAATTTAGCCTGCTTTTGAAAATATATATATTTATTTGTGTTCACATCTATTAAAGACAAGCAGGTATTAAGGATTCTTTTTTTAAAAAAACACATAAAATAAAACAATACTGAAAATAAAAAAATACTATAATCCCCCCACCCTATCCTGGAACACAGGGTTCCACTCCTCTGTCTTTGATTTTCTCTTCTATGTTGTATCCGGTAAAGTTTGAAGTTTACCTAAACACATCAATACTGGATCCCAGATGCTGTGAAATTTCTAATTGTATGAAGTGCAATAGTCACTCAGGCACAGGGATGCCTTGGATGGGCTCGGTGACTTCCAATGCAGTAGTGTTCTTCTGCGTGCAAGCAGTGTTATAAAAGCAATAATGTCTTTATGTCTTCTTTTCAATGTGTAGTTATTTTTTATCTGTAATACCAAATATAGCTGCATCTGCACTTTGTTGAAGTTCAATATCAAGAGCCCTTGATATAGTATTGAAGATCACACCCCAGTAAGATGAAAGAGCAGACATGACCAAAACATGTGAGTTAAATTAGCTGGAGTATTATGACATATGTCACAGCTGGATATATTTATTAAAGTTTTGCTTTGGAGAAATGAGCCCGATGCAGAACTTTGAATTGCATAATATTCAACTCTGCACAGGAAGTACTATCATTTATTCTTAGTTGAGCAAAGTTCCAGCTGTCCTCAGCCGTGATCTCCCCCAGTTCATTCTCCCAATCCGCCTTAATCTTTGCAAGAGATTTGTTTTTAAGCGAAGATATACTGTTATATATCTTAGAAATCAGATCTTTCAATGCAAGAGGGATCACAAGCATTTCATCAAAGCCCAGAGATAAAGGTCTATTCGGGAAGTTGGGATCATGATGTTGGAGGAAATGTCGGATCTGGAAGTAACGGAATAGGTTGGATCAAGGGAGATCAAATTTTTGTGACAGCTCTTCAAAGTTTGCAAACAAGCTGTTGGAAATTTTAAGCGACATCACAAACAATTGTTGAGTTTTTAAAGTAAAAAACTATTAATTGTTTTATTGAGAAATTCCTCAGCAGATAATCTGATAATAATATCTGAGTTAGTGCCCATATCTGATCCATCCATTGGTCAGTATCTTTTTTTCTATGGATTCTGTGTTTTGCTGTCTTTTAGCTCCTTGTCTGTGCTCTTAATCCCAAAACGAACTCTGCTGTCACATTCCTGTAAACACTGCTGATTACTCGATCAACACAAAGTCCGGTGATATTAAAAGCTTTTTGTGGATCCAGCTCTCTTTCAATATTTACAACATTTGGTTTTATATCAACCAGGAGGGTATGTTCCTCTCACACAGTTTCAGTCAATATTGTGTGTGTGTGCGTGTGTGTGTGTTTTGCAGACTGCAGCAGTTGGACCGTCACTGTCAGAGCAGCGCCCAGCAGGTGTGTGAGCTGCTGGCCAAACAGAACCAGCTGATGCAGGAGAGAAACACACTCAGCGAGGAGATGCAGAGCCTACACACAGAGGTACACATACACACACTCTTCACCTCTCATACACACAGAAGTGTGTGTGACTCACTGTAACTAAATGAATTAGGAATGGTGGTGCACACTATAGCTGACAGATTACTAAAATAAAATCAGTTTGTCCCTTCATGACTAATGATTCTGTCTGGTTCTGGATTTACTGAAAAACATGTTGTCTGAATTCTGCTCTGATTCATTATCACAGAGATTATGTGTGCAAAGCGCTTAGATTCTGCTTTTATTAAATTGTGTGTGTTTGTGTGTTGTGTCTTTTTAGCTGCCAAACATGAGACGCGTGGAGAGTGTGTCCACCTGAGTCTGTCCTACCTGTCTCCTCCTCTGAGTCTGGATGTCCTCAGAAACCTCCTGTAGACGAGAACATATCAAACTATTACTGATGATTATTACACTGTGTGATATGCAGTATGACGGGTTGTGTGCACATTTTGTGTTGTACGTTTGGCAGTATAGTGTCCCTGCGATTTACTGAGTGGATGTAGAAACCAGGATGTTTGTTAGCCTTCTTTTTTCACATTAAATCTTTTGAATAAATAAGTGTGTCTTCTGTTTTTTATAAACTTTAACTCTAAATAGTATTTTTGCTCTTTTTGTTAGTAAAATTTGATCCAGGGGCGCTGGTGGCCTAGCCGTCTAAGTGCCCCACATATAGAGGCTATAGTCCTTGTCGCAGGGGTCGCCAGTTCGTTTCCCAGCTGGTCGACCATTTCCTGCATGTCTACCCCCACGCTCTACTCCCCACCTTTCCTGTCTCTCTTCAGCTGTCCTATCAAATAAAGGCAAAAAGGCCAAAAATATATCTTTAAAAAAAAAAATTGAACCAAACAAGAAGACCTGTAATTAAAAATTGTCCTTTTCAGTCACAAAGCAGAAGAAGTGGACACCATCTCAGCAGATTGACATAGTGCTTTATTGAAGCTGTCTGTAAGAAGGAAAATAATGTGCATCCCTATCATATACATTTCATGTGTAAAAATACTAAGGATGTACAGTGTAAAAAACAGCTTCATGTTGATGGTAATTTTTTGTTGTCACATCCTCGCGGCCTCACCGGCCAGCAGCACTGCATCCTATCAGCATGAGGGACAGAAAAAGGCTGTTTGATCGATCTGCCCAGTTTCCCCACACTGTCTCAGAGTCAACATCGTCTCTGTGGAGCTTACCTCAGTATTACAGTGATTCAGGGAAACATGGCCCACCCTGTGAACAGCTGGCAGCTGTCCACAGAAGTCTCAGAACTGTAAAGCTACAGTAGATGAACGTGGACATAAAATTAAACTCAGTTACATTTTGTAATATTTGTACATGTTTGCCGTTTTTGTTTGCTGTTTGTAAATAAATGCATCTCATGCTTGTTGATGTTAATGATGATAGTAGTCTAGCGAGAAGAGAGGGGAGGATTTATGTCGCAGTCATGAGGTCAAATACTTTCAGAAATCCTTCCAAACACCGGAGCCTTTTACTTATCCACATTAAACTCTGATGAGCGCAGCCCGTGTTTTAATTTTTGCTGACACAGATCAATACAGAGCAGCTGAGGTCTTTGAAAGGGTTTTACATATTATTCAAATGGAACTGGAGTCAGATCTGTTGTGTGATAGATGTACAGTACAAACAGCAGCAGCTTTAAGAGTGAACGCTGTCAGTGCAGCGTCAGATACCTCACACAGTCTCTTTTCACACCTATGAAGCTATGACGAGGCTTAGAATGAACTCCAGCATCCTGTTTAAGATACCTCTGTTTGAGACAAAGGTAAATCACTGACACGCCGACAATTGATTTGTGGTCTCCGGGGGTAAATACACATGATTAAGAGAATTACTAAGCTTCACCTTCTCCAGTTACACTTCTTGGAGGCAAACTTGTTTTTCTTTCCTGATCTCTGGCCTCAGAATCCGCCTCTAGCCATGTTGATGCCAGTAAATAAACTTAAATGTTGAGGAGGATTTGATAAGTGGAGCTGGAGGCTTACCCGAGGGAAAACTTTTCAAAACAGAAGCTGAGAGGGAGTCGGGTACATCTTAACAGTTTTCTTTATGAAGACTGACCAATTTACTGAGCTGTGCTGTGGCAGCACTGACTCTTCTCTGGTGTGAGGGACACAATCACACAGGCCTAGCCAACTGTAACCATCAGAGCAACATCAAAACTAACTGTAGTATGAGGAGGGGAGATGTACTTTAAAAATCCTCATTTTCTTAAAAACATAAAAAAATCTAAAAATCTTGCTTTAAACCCGGGCTGAATCAGATTCCTATGAATCTTATAAAAAGTGATGGATGTGAAAGTGCTATGGCCAAAGCTACAAAGCAGTATTTTATGAGCTCTGGTTTCTAATGATTTTGGCGGTAAGCGTGCACATACAGCTAGAACTCCTCAGTCACTCGCAGACCTGGGTCAAATCAAAGCTGAAATCCTTCCAAATACTTGGGAGCGTTTGCTTGAGCCTGTCGAGGGTGCCAGCTGGGTGGGATTCGGCTGCCTCGGCTGTGCCAGACAGGCTCAATCGATCACAGAGAAGTACTTTTCATTAGAGTTCTGAGTGCCACTTTGACACAGGACTGGTAGTGCGGACAGAGGAGGACTACAGCATGCAGGCTAGCGCCATCCTTTTATACTTTCTGCCATAAAGCGCCTTTGCAAGCGAACAGCAAATTTAATGGATGTGCGAAAGTAAAGCATATGGAGTTTAAAAGCAGCGGAAAAACAGGTAATGTGTCGTATCAGAGAGATCTGTAAAGAAAAAAATGGAGGCATTTATTTTAAGAACAAAGTCTGATGACTTCAACTGCAGAGTGAAACACAACTACACCCCCTTACTGTTGAACCTTAGAACAAAAAGACATAAAATAAATAAAATAGAAAAGAAATTCAAGTTATTCATCAATGATGAGAATCAAAACATTCAAATAAATAGACTAGAATACATTTCTTATGTCTAATGAGAGCACATCCCATGGTGCTCCCTTTTTGTTTGTGGTCTTCCAGATGTCGATGGTGGCGTCTTCCAAATGATTTCATGCAATTTAGATTTCACATTTTTAAAAATATATATTCCCTCACATCTGGTGGTTTTTTACTTCGGACTTAAGTGCTGAATGTTGAAGCTTTTGAATAATTTTGCACTAAACCATAAGGCTTACGGGCAATTGAAGAAAGAGAAATAGAGGGGATTTAAAATCTTGTTGGTCAGACTGGAAGACATGACGACGCAAACAAAGTCCAGACCGAAGAAATGACAGCACACGTTAAAGAGAGGAGAAATGTGCAGGGATGGTTGAGAGATTGAACCATCCCAAAGCTTTGATTTTATCTGTGTCAATGCTTTTTCTCATCTATTATCCCAAACTGACTGGAGCGATCTCACAAACTCACATCGTGCCTCTTTAACGACTCTACTCTCTACTCCTTCTCTTCACTTGCAGTAAACTTTTACAATCACAGCTCAGTATTTTAGCTTTTCTTCTTTACCTGGCTACATTCACTCTTCTGTGCTTCACTTGTTTCTTTCTGCTCATCTTCCTCTCAGACTTTCTCCCTAATCTCTCCCTCAGTCTCACACAGAGCTGAGGTAAGATTAAATATGGAGGATAAGTTGGTCAATAACCAATCAGGGACCTCTGTGGTAAACATCTGCGGAAAGATTTAGAATAGAAGAATAAATAAATATAAAGAGTTTCTTTCTCTAATGTGTCCTGTCACCTCTCGGCTGTCACATTTTGGTCACAAAACAGCACAAAAAAAACATTTAAACAAACAACGGAGCAGGAAGGCGATCTGCTTTCCCTCCTACATTCATCAGCCATTTTTGTTTCTTGAGGTGCCTTTTTTTTCGTCTCGGACCTAAGAAATAGTTTTTTGTTTTCTAGAATAATGTAATAACAATAGAAAAAGTTAAATATAAAACCAATGAGTAGAACAATAAATAGAACATATATATATTTATATATATGTATATTATAAGCTTTGCTGCTATTGGTGTAAACCCAACTGTTGATGCGTACCTCCTCACAGACCATGATGTCTCTTTTTAAATACCTTCAGAAGAAACTCACAGGAAATCAGCCATTACCTCACTCATCAATACATCATAAATGATCACATTATAAATATTTCATATCATTCTGGGAGTTTTATCACCTGTACTCTCTCTCTCCTGTCACCACAATGCCCAACATCTGCTTCACTCTGTGGTGAGCCTGTTCCTGCTGCAGTTTCCCTTTCTCCTGCACACACACTGACAGAGAGGTACAGCTGTGTGGTTCCTAAAGCCATGACGACAAAATGTCACAGTAAAGCTTTCCGTCATTGACAAACAGTACCGTTTCTTTTTTTCCCTTTTGGGACAGAAGACAATTAAAACTTAGCAGGACTTGAGAAAATTAAATAAAAAACTCTGGGGTGGAACATTCAAACAAACTGTCTTCCTCTCTCATTTTCACCTCTGCAGTGATTGATGTATTAACCACCTTGCACTGCATTGTGGGTAAAATAGTAAAGCTCATGGTTGAGGAGCTACATGCCCTGAGCTGCTGTGCTTTGATGTGTGGTCATAAACACAAACCCACATGCACACACACACACACTCACATGGCACTCAATCCTGTAGCTTATATGTATTAGCTGTGCATTAGGAGCAGTAGCGACACCTGTTCTGCAGCTATACAAGCATAGACGTTAAATACAGGTGTTTCATGTGTTGCTGGCGCCTGTATGATGATCTGCAGCATTAAGCTAGTGTAGCACCAGGTTGTAGTAGTAGCAGTAGTATAGTAGTAGCAGTAGTAGTACCTGTAGTAGTTGTAGTAGTTGAAATAGCAGCAACAACAATAATGATTTGCACCGAGCAAAACCTGAGTCAAATCCTGCTTGACGACATGAGGTGTGTAAGGTTCTGCTCACTGATGACAACTGCTCTTCAATGCCAGGCAGCCTCAATCAATCCCAGAAGTATTTATGTGAGTATCTGTCGGTTTGTAAAAGCCTGAGATACAACCAGTAACGGCAGTTTGGGTTTGAATGACTTAAATGCTGTATCTGCTATAAGCCACCAAAATGTCTCCTTCAAATGCATCAGCTGAATGCTCTCTCACTTGGATCAGACATGTTTGTTTCGCTATGATTTTTGTAGGACTGACACATGTCAAAGCACAGCAGGCCACAGGTAATGCTCCCGTCTTTAAAGGGACATTACATGGGAACTGATCACATTACAGTCCAGATCACATCAGGGTTTGCAGTGCAGGACTAGAGAGAAATTTAGTCTGGAAAATCTCTCTGGAAAAGGGAATCACAAAATCAGAGAGAAGCAAACTGGAGAGGTGAAAAAGAGAAGAGAAAGAGAAGAGGGAAGGGCAAAATCCCTCAAGTCAGGGGTCATTCCGGGGTCAGTTCATAGCTGCGGGTCTTTTAGTCCCACACTGATGACCTCAGAGACCAGCTGTGATGATGTCAACTTGAAGAACAGTTCATTCCCGCCCACTGGCAGAGTAGGAGAACTGAGGGAAGTGCGGCCTTCTCTCGTTGTCCAGACAGTCCATCCCGTCCTCGTCGACTACAGACAAAATGAGATAATTAATGACTTAATCAATGTTTATAATCCCTTTTCAGATAAATCAAACACATTACATCAATTAAGAAAATGTATGATTTCTAGGGATGATTTAATTATCTTAAACCATAAACATGACAAGACAATGTCTCGTGTAACATTACTGTGCTGTAGATTCAAACAGAACAGGATTAAATTAACAAGTGCCTCTTTGATGTGCCAATCTCCTGCTAACTAACTGATGTGCGACCTACAAAACAAGTGGAACCTCACGTTAGCGCAGACAAACACATCAGTTCCACTCATGCATAATTCAGTGCCGGAACATTCTGAAAACCGACGTCTTTATTTCAAAAGCCTGTGAAGTGCTGCATGTGGCCCGAGGACTATTACAGACACTTGAATAAACACACAACGGCACTTTTCAGTGTTTGTTTCACTAGTTAGTATAAATGGAAATGCCTCTCCTTAAAGAAGAGAATGATCACGGAGAATTTGTTTAAACTTTCTTTCATTACTCAATATGAAACCAAACAAATTGAATAATCTTTACTCACATTAATATCCTCTGCTCACACACTATCTTTTCTGGCATTTCTGTAGTTTTAACAGTTATTTCTTTCCTCTACATGGGGTGTTTCTATAGTTATCTCTCCAATTGTAGAAATTCCAGATATATAAGGAATGAGAGTGAGCATTTTTAAAGCTATATGTGGGAATATGTTTGTGCATCCACATTAAAGTGAGAGAGAGAAAGACATACATAGCAGAGCCTTACATTTCTCTGGTGGAGTGATGGTGATGGTCTGGGCTGTGAACTCTTCATCAAAGTATCTGGTGTCCGTCTCAGACGTCACCTGAGGCTTGAAGGGAGGAACCATCTGAGGCAGAGGCATGGGGAGGAGGTAGATAAAAAGATTCAGTTTAGATTGTATTGCTGTTTCAAATACGCTGCTGGATGGGCCTCAAATTCTGGATCACAAAGTCTTTCAGAAATGGTAAGATGTACAAGTTCCCTTTCAAAATGATTATTGTTTTTTTTCTAAGTTATATTTATTGGGGACTTTTGCCTTTATTAGACAGGACAGCTGGAGAGAGACAGGAAATGTGGGGAGTAGAGAGTGGGGGAAGATATGCAGGAGATGGTCATGGCCGGGAGTCGAACCGGTGACCTCTGTGATGAGGATTATGGCCTCTGCATATGGGGCATTTAGACTGCTAGGCCACCAGCTCCCCCCTTTCAAAATGATTTAAAAACAAATCAGTCGGTTGGTGGATTTTTAAGATCTCACTCTTATCACTCTTCAGCAACACAACATAAATAGACCTCTTTCTTCTCATTATTCCTGTGCATTTCAGTCAGACTCAGAGTGGACCTAACCAAATCTTTGTGTTGTTTTACTACTAGAAAAATGGGAGGGAGAGGAGAAGAAAGAAAAGCAAGGGAAGGAAAAAGTGGCAGTTGACAAAATGAAATGTTGGAGATAAAAGAGGTAAAGAGCAAACAAAAGGTGGAGAAAGAAAAGAAAGGAAAACATAAGAGAAAGAAATAATAGAAGGAATAAGAACAGACAAGAAAATAAGCTGTGAAGAAGAGGAATCCAGAGAGGGGAAGAGTGAATGGAAGAAGCTCTGCACCTGTCTGACATGCTGTAGGTGTTTCCACACAGGATTTAACTCACTCTTTCTGGTGTTAGACAACAGACTGATAAACCTCCAGGACAAAAGATCTCACCTGTGCTTTCTTCCGCTTCACTGCTGCTTGTTCTCATGCTAACAAAGTGCAGGTTTTTCAAAGTGTTACACAAGTTAACTTGAACCTTATGTATAGTTAAATATATTCAGCAAATATCTTTAAATTTAGTTACTTCCCTTAATCATATTACACTTATTTAGACATCAAAGTACAAAAAATCAGTGCCACAGTGCAAACATGTCATACAGCTTCATCACCATGTTACCTTTTTGTCATAGACATCCTGCCAGTCGACACCAGAGAAGAAACTGTGTCTCATTATTTCTTTAGCGTCGTCTGGTCCTCCACCAAGCCTGCAGGAGAGGAGAGGAGAGGAGAGGAGAGGAGAGGAGAGGAATGTTATTAAACAAAACTCAGATCAGTAGAGGCAAATTTTTATCTACACCAAAAACAAAACACAGTTATCAAACTAATGAAAGTCATCCAAGGTGATGAGAAGACTTTATTACTTTTCTTTGCTAAATATGAAAAAGCATTTCTCTTTTTTTATTTCTGGTATTCAGAGGGATGACTACAAAATCTTCCAATCACAGGACCAAAGAAATGGGGACAGTTAGTGATGAAACATGATGACAAAATGTATTACCATCCAGTTAATTAAGAGAAAAGAGGGTGTTTTTTATTTATTTCGTTTACATCCCTACAAATTTTCACAAATAAACAGTTTCCTTTACTCAGCCTCTCACACACACACACACACACACCGTTTGTTGGGGTCTTTGATGAGCAGGCCGGACAGCAGGGACTTGGCGTCGGCTGACAGAGTGCGTGGGAACTTGATGTCCTCCATGAGGATGAGTTCAAAGAGCTTCTCGTGGTCCTGGTTGTAGAACGGTAAGCGGCCACACATCATCTCATACGTCACCACACCCAAACCCCACCAGTCCACCGCCCGCCCATAGTCGTTGTCCTCCAAGACCTGAGGAGAGATAAACAGATACACACTTTGAGTATTTTTTTTTTAAAGGGACCATTTATTTAATTGGACATCTGCTTTATTCTGCATTTATTTTATTGGACAATGCCCTTGGTATTCAATGAAGAGACAGATGAGCGAGGAAAGACAGCTAAGGAGAATCAATATGTGATGTTGCTCAAGGAAAAATAAAAAAAACGTTTAAGTTTTCTGAGATGAGCAGAAGTGTCTGCACAGACAACAAGGAGTGAGGAGTAGACAGCAGCCCCCCTTTTCTCTCTGTACACAGACACAAACATACAGAGGCAAACATCCTGGGATGGCAGGTCTTCAGAGGCCCCTGTTACAGTAAGGGAGTCAGCAAGCTGGCGTGGCCCACCAGATGCCCCCTCTGGTCCCTGCCAGCTCTCTCTGGCACACTGATCCTCTCCTGGCAGACACAGAGAGGACCGTCCCTGGATGGAAAAGGCAGGAACAGCCCGCTACATGGGTCAGGGCTGGGTCCAACCTAAGAGCTGGCTAGCACAGGTACAGTACTCTGAGCTGCTGTGAGTGTGTATGATTGTGTGTCTTTGTGTGTGAGAAGGAGAAAGGTTCTGAAAAAGAAGTCGCTCCCGAATCAAAGTCTTGTGTCTGGGCTGCCTTCCTGCTTCTATTTCCTGCCTGCTCTCCTTATGTCTACTCTCTCCATCCTGTCTTATCCTGCCTTCTCTGTCCTCTAATCACTTCTTCCCTCACTGGTTCCTTCTCTTTCATCTTCTCACGCGCCCGTTCACTCACCTCTGGAAAAAGAAAGAGGAAGAGGAAAAGAGAGGCTGATTTCGGAAGAGAGGTATTTTGGGTGCTTTTGCGGTCCTCATTAACATAAAAGTCTTATTAACATGATGTGTGTTTATGTATGCATGCATGCTTTAGTTGCATGTGTGTTTGTGTGTGACTGACAGACAGACAGGCAGAGCTGGAAAACAGCCAGGACAGCATATGTTGTACATCTCGCCAATAATAACATCTCACTCACTGTTAATAATGGAGCCTGCAGAGTGGACATGAGCGCATGCTTACAAACACAAACAAATGAATGCAAACATGCTTTCACAAAAACATGTTTTTAACATTATTATAAATGATGAACAAATATAAATGACACAATCAAACTTTACATGATACTGAAAGATCAAGTACTGCCCTATATGTTAGCTTATTTGAGCTACTGGCAGGAGAGGTGTTGGCAGATGCAGATAGAGCAAGTGCATTAAATACATAAACAGCTTAGATTGATTAGAATGGAGGCTTAATAATCCAAACTGTACACTGTAAAAATAAATAGCTACGAAACATGTAGTGCATACTGATTTTTACCTAGGACTGTACTCAGATTTTACAGACTGACAATCATTGCATCAACAATATCTGACTGTGATGAATAGCCATTAAGGGTGATATGTTAAAATTATATTGATGATATATCAAATTTTAACTATTAACTATTTGTAAGAAAAGATACATCCGTATTGCAGATCAGGGATCCTGCATCACAATCTTGAGGCAGTTACCATAATATACACTTAGTCATAATGAACATAGGCGGAAATGCTTTCTCTGACATCAAGCATCACATGAAGGCTGTGATAAGATTTCATCTGTAAATGATGTTGAATGTGATTGTGCGATGAAACCAGGTGAGAGGAACCTACAAACAGCTGCCTGTGAGTTTCCACAGCAGCCAAATAACCACAGAAAGCTGGTCATTAACTAACTGAGCTTACACACTCAGCACTAAACTGCTAATGATGCAGGCGGCTGCTTCAGAGTGTGCAAGTCAACATGTGCGTGGAAGTGAATAAGAGAGTTATGAGTGCTATTTTATGTGTGAATCTGTGTGTGTGTGTGTGTGTGTGTGTGTGTGTGTGTGTGTGTGTGTGTGTGTGTGTGTGTGTGTGTGTGTGTGTGTGTGCTTGTGTGTGTCTGTGTTTGTGTGCGCGTGTGTGTGTGTGATTTGAACATTAAGCCGGTCACCCCTGTTGGCAGATGCAGAGAGGAGCTGGGGGAACGCAGTGCGCCGCCAGCTCCAGATATACTATTGATTGGTACGGCTGGAGGGATAACACTGGCTTAGACTGCTGGGAGACTGTCAGGCACACACACACGCACAGCAGATGGAATATTTATCCGTCCTCATCAAATTCATAAAGTTTTTGTGAGTGATGCAAACTAGAAGATGTTTGGTGTTGTTTCAGTCCCTGCACCTTGAGGAGGGACACAAACACACACACACACTTATACACACACACTTACACAGACACGTACACAGTGCGCGTTTTTTGAAATTCAGAGGATGCTTTTCTATGCTGATCTGCAGGGCTGGGTGTCGAGTCTTTGTACAAAAAAAGGTACAGAAATGTATACAAATTAAAGCTGTCCAGTTGGGCATGTATATGTATGTTCATGTAAGTGTGTGTGAGTGTGTCTGTGTGTTTTTGTGTGTGTGTCCTGGGACCAAAGAAAGTGGTGGCAGCTCGGTTGCAAGCAGGGAGCAGATTAATCCACACAGAGCCAGAATGTTGCCCCACAGCCCTAGGCATGGAGGCATGGGAGTGTGTAAGAGTGTGTGTTTGTGTATATGTGCACAGTACAGTATGTGCGGTTATGTGTGTATATTTTAGAAAAGACAAGATTAATAAATAGGCGAAACTGAAGAAGTTACGAATGAGAGAGATCAGCAGGAGAGAGGAGAGGAGAAGAGCTCTGATTAAAAGCAGCCGTGAGGGAGAAGGTCTTGTCCTGTCCTAGTCCCTGTTGGGGCAGCCATGTGGCAGATAGATGCTGCTCGCGGGACGGGGGCTTTGGCAGCCTGGACAGGACTAGATGGGATGGGACGGGCACACACAGCCTGTGGCTGTACCAGCCCAGATACCCAGCAGGCTACAGGGAACACAAACACACACACGCACAGACCTCATATACTCAGCACAGTGAACACACACTCACACATTGTTGGTGTCACACAGAGACCTTCTATCTCACGAGTGTCATCATGTGGAACTCGATTTATGTTGACACTGTTTTGACAGTTTTTCAATGTTTAACTAATGGCTGACTGTGCTGCTATGTTTATGAAAGACGTACAGTTACAGAAAAACACAATGCCAAACGTACACAACATACAAACAAAATGAAAACAAACAGACAAATACATGGAAAATACCCAAATCCATCCCCTTTAACACTTAAGAAAATAGCCACAAGGAAATGTGTCAAACAACAAAAATATGAGAAAACAGAGAAAACACTCTCCATGTGTTTTCTCTGATCCTGTTCCATCGCTTTCAAAGGACCTTACATTGCTTATTGTTCATTAATCTCACACTCATCTTTTTTTTATTTTTGACCATCCTTGAAACAGACAATAGCACTTCAATGCAGTGCTTGACAAACTCAGCTGAAGAATTATTTACTTTCAAGCTTTCTGCTGCTTAAGTATCTGTTAGTGAGCTCCTTCAGGCACACAGCAGAAAAACCTTTTTATTCACTTCTCATCTGCCCTTTTCACTGACGGCAAACACGGGTACTGTCTGAATTTCACTCCTGTAACCCTGAAATATTTTCTCTCCCTTCTCATCCTCCTCTGTCTTCAACCCCCACCTCCCCCTTTCTCTTTTTAATCCCGGCTACTTTGCATCTCTGTAACTTGGCTCCGAGCAAACTGTGTTATTTTTACACGCGGGCGGGCGAGCAGAGCGTGCGGGCGGGTGAGTGGCGGCGGCGGTGGTGTAGATTTCCAGGTTTTTTCCGAGCACCTTCCTCCAACCTCGCCCATCTGCCGCCATCTGCCTCGCTTTAGCCCGCACTTTCTACTGCAATCACACACACGGCATACACGCGCACACACACATAAACGCACACAGACGCACATCCTGTGAAAAATAACCAACAGCCTCCAATCAGCTTTTGGCACGCAAAGGAAGGGACTCTAAAAAAAAGCACAAAATGCTGCGCCAAATTGTCCTCCATACTTTTTCAAGTGGGATATACACTATGCTACTCCTCTCGTGCCTGCCTTCATCTCCACATCTCCATTGCTCTGTCTCCACCACCCACAGAGCTGCAAAGCTCTCGCCAGTTGATCTGCTGGCCTTACAGTGAAGCAGCGCTGATGGCTGGACAGCAGATGACTGCATAAAAAAACAACTCTTAAAATATTGTAGTTGTGTTTTTCTGTGTGTTCGTGTTTCACAGTGCCCTTTTTTTTTAATTCAACCAACACCCTCATTCACACACATGAGCTGCATATTTACTGTTTATCGTGATTTTATGGTAATTCTTTTGCCTGTGAAATCTGCACATTAAAATGTACATACATAAATTCCACTATAAGAAGGTTTCAAACATCCTTACATAAAGCAGGGTATCGTGGGTAAGGGGTTCACAGCTTGTCTTGAGGTTGCGGTGTATGTGTCGGGGATGCCACGGATGCTTTTATGTACTTCAAAGCTGCAGTCAATCTGCACAAGTTACAAGTCCTTACAAACAATCCTTCAATTTCAGTCATTTATCGACTGGATGTGAACATGAACTCAAACTTGATATGTGCATGGTATACATAACTTCCTGCACTCTACATTATCGTCCTACATGTGTTTTAAAAGACTTAAGTCAGCCATTACATCTTTTTCTTCTTCTTCTTTGATGCACTGTACATAACGCAGAACATCCTTGTGTTAGTGTGGCAGAATGTTTAGGTTGGCCTACACAGAGTGACATGATAACATAACACCAGCATATGATGGTGTGATGATGGTTTCATCCTAAATGTCCTTTACCCCTGCTTCTCATCCTGGTTAGCGTGTTTTTTGACTGTGGGAGGAAGCTGGAGTACCCACCAGGACCCTTCTTGCATGGGGAGAACATGCATACTCCACACAGAAAGGCACCTGCCCGACCGAGGTTTCAAACCAGGAACCTTCTTGCTGTGAGGTAACAGCGCTTCCCACTGCACCACTGTGCAGCCCATTGCAACACATTATGGTAACATTAAATGTAACTTTTCAAAACATCCTGAAGTATGAAGAACAATGAAAATGACCCGAGAAGTAAAGCTTATTCTGCAGCTGCACTCTTAATATACCGCATAATAGAGCTACACAATATACAAACAAGTAAATGGTGATGAAGATCAAAACATGATGGGAGAGAGGAAGAGTAGAAATACATAATGAATTAGTTTAGGTTGTGGACGAAATACTGTAGATGTGATGAATAGGAAAAAAGGGGGTGAAGAGGTTCAATGTATAAGAGGAAAAGAAAAAACATAAACAATGAATCAAAAGAAAGTCTGAGATAATAGAAAACACATTTGAAGAAAATAAAGAAGTTACCTCAGGTGCTAGGTACTCTGGCGTGCCACAGAAGGTTTTCATGGTAGCAGCGTCTGTGATGCCCTCTTTGCACAGACCAAAGTCAGTGATCTTGATGTGGCCGTCTTTATCCAGCATCAGGTTTTCCAACTAGGAAGGGAACAAACAATTAAAACAATAACAGAACACCAAAAATACGGCTTTCACCTAAAAATAATCTGTGAAAGACAAAGCCATAATCCTGATAATGTACTACCTACGGCTAAATTAGGAATGGAACTGGCTGGAGTCCAAGAAACTTTCGTCAGATGTTCTGAATAATATTCAATTCCCATAATTCATGGCTGAGAACCAAAAAATACTTTGTTGCTTTGTTAACTGAATAGTTAATGTTGTCTTGTCAGTGAAGTGAAGGTCTCACTGCTCTGATGAAAAGAGCAGGGGCAGACAAGGTGATAAAAACCATAGTGTGTAACCCCCCCAATAGCGGCAGACACACACTCACAGACACACAAACTCCAAGCAGAGGAGGGAAATAAACTTCAGGCATGTAGTGAAGCCACTCAACCTTTTAATTTTAATGGCTGAAGTGTTTTTCTCGCTCTCATTCTGCTTTTTCCTCCTTTCTGTTTTCTTGGCTGCTGTGAGCAGGGCCGGGGCCAAGGCTGCCAGGCAGACACTCAGACAGAGCCATCTACCTCTCTACCTCTGTGGCATCAGCACACTCTCCCTCCCCCTTCCTCCATCTCCCTTGCTTTTTGACTGCTTATGTCTGTGTGTGCCTGTCCCTGTCCTTCTCTTTAATTACAGCACATCTTGAGCTCCGTCTCTCCTGGATGAAGGGGACTGGAAAAAAAAAGTTTTCCCTCGAATATCTCATCACTCTGATCCATGCCCCCCAACCAGCCTCCACTCTCTGCTTCTGTTTACCTTGAGGTCCCGGTACACAATCTTGGCTGAGTGCAGGTAGTCGAGAGCCGAGACGATCTCGGCGCCGTAGAAGCGCGTGCGCTCCTCTGAGAACACCCGCTCTCTGGACAAATGGAAAAACAGCTGCGGGAGAAGGAGGGAGGCAAAGAGAGGGTGAGGGAGATGAAGAGGGGGCGGGGGGTAGAGAGAGAGAGAGGGGAGAGACAGCAGGGACGGCACAGCAATAATTACTGATTTATTGGAGGAAATTAGCACAACACAAACTGGCTGCCCGCACCATATTGAGATGATAGATAGCGGAGAGGAGGGTGAGCAGAGGGGTGTATGTAGAGATGGGGTTGGGTGGGTGTGGGGGGGGAGCTGCCTCGGTGGAGGGTGGGTAGAGGCGCTCGGCAGCTGGCGCCTCATCTAGCAGCCCCCCTCACCACACACACACTGTCATACCTCTTCCACGTTACCCTCTGGGCTCGGGTTGGCACGCTGCTGGCGTGGAGTTCGGCGACGGGGGCCAAATCAAGGGTTTAATCAATACACCAGTCTAGTTAAAGACAGGCCGACCGCCACCACCACCACCACCATCACCACTCCCCCTCCCCTCTCATCCCAGCAGCCTCCAGTGCAGCTCTCATTAGTGGCCTAACTGGCCTTGCCCCTTGAGCCTCCATCTTCATTTACTCCATTCTCATATCTGTTTTTGGCAAGAAGCTCATTTTCATACTTCAAAGAGTACACAACTCATTTTTCTCTGGTAGCTTGACCCTCTGTCTCTCTCCTATCTTGCTGTTATATCCCTCACTTCCCATTTCTTTCTTCTCTCTTTCTTTCTCCCTCTCTCCCTCTCTCTCTCCTCTTCTCTCTTTCTTTCCCTGGCCCTTAGTTGTCAACTTGTCACACGGCTACACATGTGGCACTAAAATGACATCAGCCTGCTGCGGCGCACCAGTCAAGTCAGTACAAATTACCCATGAGGACAAGGGGCACACATCCCTCCATTAATTGTTCAGGGAGGTTTGCATATGGCCGCTGGAGTGATGCTCACAGACCACCTTGCTCGAATGGTGTCCGTGTTTAATGTGTGTCTGTGTGTGTGTGTGTATGTGTGTGTGGGATGGGGGTTGCAGTGAGACGGGGTAACACGACAGGTGGGCCTTCATCAGTGTACTGGCAGCTGTGACTGTAGCAGGTTTGTAATGGGTTGTGTATGTGTGTACATGTGTGTGTGTGTGTGCGCCTGTTTGTGAGGCATCTTTGGTCACAATTTGTCCGTTGAGGTAAAACTTGCTGTGTGTGTGTGTGTGTGTGTGTGTGTGTGTGTGTGTGTGTGTGTGTGTGTGTGTGTGTGTGTGTGTGTGTGTGTGTGTGTGTGTGTGTGTGTGTGCGCGTTGGTCTAAGTGTGTCTGCTGGTGTTATCTGTGTGTTTGAGTGTGTGAGTGTGTGCTCAGGCCTGGCGCTGGCTGAACTTCCTAACTAACTGGGAGGGGAGCAGGTGACAGTTACACTGAGGGAATGAACCAAGATTGCAAAAAACGGCCCCGATTAAAAATCTGAGAAGTGGAGGAGTGTTGGAATCCAAACTCATTTCATCTCCGACTGTCATTCTGGCTATATCTGCCCCATAGGTGTGTTCATAAATAGACACAAGCAGGAGACGGATGGAGCAAGGAAGAGAGACAGGAAGGCGAGCCAGAGGCCAGTTGGTTGGCAAATCAACTGTTAGACAGCAATCGAACAGTCAAACTTCAGCAGCTCTCGAGTGTTTGTACGTCTCAAAATTCCTTTGTTGAACTGGTGTTGTGGATTCACACACCTGTGATTAAACGTAACTGCTCCATGTAAAAACTGTGCGTACATCTTTGGGACACATTTATAAACCACGTTGATTTTTCAGGAAGTCAATTTAAACCTTTATTTACATGATTATTTGTTGATTTTAGTTTTCATCTTAAGGTGGCATCTAAAGCACTTGATATTTCTTTAAAGCTGTGAACCACTCCAAAACAAATAACAATTTAAATTGTATTCATAAAGCACTTTTTTAAACTAAGTTACAAAGTGCTTCACAGATAATACCAAGGTAAGACGATTAAACAACACATGAGAAAGACAGTTCAAAAGTACAGGGGTAAAAAGATGAACAAAACTAGCTGTTAATTTAAGAAATTAAACAAGATGTTCCACAAAAGTTTAAAAGGAAGATTTAAAAGAAGCTAAATATGAGACTTGTCTTATTGTGCTTGGCTGAGAGTTCCACAGTCTAAAGGCTCTAACTAAAAAGGCCCAGTCACCTGTGTTAACACACTGGGAGCTTTGTACAACTAGCAGAGCTGCATCAGTCGATCTAAGGGAACACCCCGGCACATGGATCAAAAGTTCTCCAGTGTATTTTGGAGCAGGTTGATTTAATCTTTGAAATTAATATATAAAATCAAAACATCAGTATGATTAAAAAAAACATGTAACTAATATATTCTGGTAAGAACATGAGTGGTTCGCTGGAATTTGTAGGTGTGTGTTGAAATTAGAGCAGCACTCTGAACTATCTGGAGTGGTTGGATTGAGCTCTGAGTGACGCTGGTATAAAGTGCATTACAATAGAACAACAAGAAAAATAAAAGCATGAATAACTTTGTGTTAATCAGAGGGAGAACATGAGCCTTTCAACCAACATCTGCATCAAATATGACTCAGATTTTGAACATTAATTTTGATGTTATTGAAGTGGACCAAGTTAGCTATATGGAGGGGTGGAGAGGTGTGTTTTCCCAAAAGTTATAACTTCAGATTTGTCTGAAAAAAAACTTTGTTTCTTACTGATCAAAACTAAGACGGAAGAGTCTTCAGTTTGAAATAAAAATATGAAGCCCATATATGTTTTTTGTCACCTGACATTTGATACAGCTCTTGCCCTACAGTGAAGTAGGTGCAAATTCAATGTAAGGTAGTGAGGCAACACTGTGGTTTAACTTGGTGTTTAAAGCAAGTACACAGTGTGTGTGTGTGTGTTTGTGTGTGTGTGTGTGTGTGTGTGTGTGTGTGTGTGTGTGTGTGGTTTGTGTGTGTGTGTGTGTCTTACCTCTCCTCCATTTACATACTCCATGACAAAACACAGGCGGTCTTTAGTCTGGAATGAATACTTCAATGACTGTAACAAGAACCACACACACACAAACATTACCACGATGTATAAGTGTCTGTACAGTTTTATCCACTACAGTCCGATGCTGATCTTGTCTGTCACTCTGTTCGCTTGCTAACTTGCCACTGTGTAGTCACATGTATTTAATTTTACAAGTACAATGTGAACTAGATTAATCCCAGAGTGTTACTAAGTATACCAAACAAGTGCTAACTACCAGGACCTATTTACTGACACAATACTTTTCTGTATTATTTTGGGAACAGCATAGACACACAGATTTGCACATAGCAATGACTTGCATCAAATAATATAATTTTTTAGTCAAATAAGGTATAAAGCACCTGTCTCCACAATGCACTCACTATACAAAGCCAGTGAGGACAATAACTGAGCAATCTGCACAGACAAAGGTCTGGCCTTATTTTATGTATAATAGCAGGGGCACCAAAACGTGATCATTTATAGCTTGTAACTGTTTATGTCTGTATTTTATCATTCAAAGCAAGTAAGTTTGTGTGCATATTTTCTTTGGAGGGACAAAGCTGCTAAACAAAAGAACAGTTGCCCGTATCTCTTTGTGGCTGCAGGTGCGATGGGGTAAACTCAAATGCGAACTGTAATTGCTCTCAAAACAGTGTGTGTGTGTGTGTGTGTGTATGTGTGTTTGTGTGTGTGTGAACAGTGTGTGATAAATATGAGTAGCTGCTAAGGTGTGGATGTTTACATCAAAGGCTGAATGTATGGCAAACAAATACAGCCGTTAATGTACAACAATATGGTTCTTCACTCATAATTAGCCTCGAGAGACTCAGGTATGTATAGGATCAATATGCTGTGAGAGTGTGTGTGTGTGTGTGTGTATGTGTGACACTTCTGCAGATGTCAGTACATTTGCATACACATGTCTAATTTTAAACCGTATGTGTTTTGTTTACATGAGGTACTTACAGTGAGAAAAGGGTGTCTGGTGTTTTTAAGTACTCTGCTTTCTGTGAGTGTGTGAGCCACTTCATCCTGCACAGATAGGGTAAAAACATTTTTATCTAAACAACTACCTGAGAAGGGAGCGGAACAGCAACATGCATTAAAATATCACACACTGACTCCTACTCACAATTTAAAGTATTCAGGATCAAATACTTGAATATTAAGTTTGACCAAAAGATGAACAGCTTCTGTACTAACCTTGGCTATGATCACTTCTTTTTTAAGGATTTTCATGGCGTAGTACTTCCCGCTTGCCTTTTCTCGTACAAGAATCACTTTGCCGAAGGTTCCCTTTCCGAGCAGTTTCAGGTAATCAAAGTCACTCATTGTCTTTGAATGGAAAGAGAAGATCAATGCCTCAATGAATCATTAATGTTTCAAGTTAAAATATGTTATGTTAAAGCTTTAATCCTACTGATATTATAGGGCTGTGTATTATAGAAATGCTTCAGTCCTATGGCTAATATAATACCTGACATTGAGGACACCTTATTTGAGGACTACAATCATGTATCCAGAAAATAAGCTAAGTTTCTCAAATTCCACGACACGGGACATAAAATGACTACTTTAAAGGCAGGCAGTCAAAAGGTAATCAATCTTTACATGACAATAAACACAAAAAGTAAAGCTGCAAAATGTCTCTAGTTTGAGCTTTCAATATGCTAAACTTAGTGAGTTAAAACACCCTGTGACTGTCTGTTGTTGTGTGTTACCTTGCGTTTGTGGTGGGTTGTGGATATATCCATCTCCTCTTCGACCATGTTGTCGATGTTAGAGGTGGGGCTGCACTGAATCCTTTCCTCCTCTTGTCTCTGCAGCTTGTCAGCCACCATCTGGATGGCCTCCGTCCACTCATCTCTAAGTTCACAACACACAATAGGACAAAGTTTAATGAAACACTGAAGCTACATCTCACAAGTCTTCTTTAATTTCAGAACGGTCGTGGTTAAAGCTGCAACACCAAGTCTTTTGACAGCAAATTAACTGGCAGCTGTTGTAATGATCAATTGATAATTTTTTGTGACTTTTCGGTGAAAATACCAAACACCTGCTGGTTCCAACCTCTCAGGTATGAAACTGTGTGTCTTTATCCACTCTACTTTTTGTTATTCTGATTGGAAGCTGTCAGTCGGTTGACTTGAGAAAAAAAATACTGAACCAGCAATCAGAATATGACCTCTTGGTCTCAGGGAAGATACAAAAGGTGCTTTACAGAATGTTCTGCCTTTTCATTGGACCTTGACTGACCAGGAAGATGATCTGCAAATTGATTTGGAATTGAAGCTAAAAAATCTTTTAAAATCACAAAAACTGTATCCTGTGGTATTTTACATAATGTAGCTTCCTCTTGAGTCAATAAAGTGAAATCAATCAAACTAATAATAATGTTTACTTTTAACTCACTGAATAAACATAATCCCAATACAGTGTTAATAGAAACTGATCATTTTCAAAAGGCATCGTGGGGCTTCTTATTAAGAAAATATCAAACTGTACAGCTGTTCCTGTTGTTACTAATTTTGTCATGGCCTTTTGTGATTCTGTCTTGCTTTGGTCCGACCCCGATCAAACAGTATGCTTATACATATTAAAGTAGTGCATACTGTATGTTGAAACAGCCTCGACCAGAATATGTGTTACAAGTATCACATTTCATACTGCTCCAATAGGTTGTCCAATAGAGTGGCTGGTGCTCTTATTTAACCAGGTTTTTAAAAGGCCCTAAAATGTTTTCAATTAACATAAACACCTTTTTGCTTAACAGAGAGGAAACATGGTCAGCTAGAGAATCAACCAAATGAGCAATGATCATGGAGCAGAACTAATGCCTACCAGTCTGTGCATGTGTGAGAGAGAGTGTGTGCGCGAAGTGTCTGTGTGTATGTGTGAGAGGATGAGTAAGTGTGTGCATAAACACACACCCATGTATTAGAGGGAACAATGCATTGTTGTTTGCTAACATTGTTCCTCCCCATTGACTTTCCATTAGCGGTGTTGTTCAACATCTGTTGGGAGAAAATCTGTGTGAATGTGTGAGTATGTGTGTGTGTGTGTGTGTGTTGTGTGTGTGTGGTCATCATATGTAGCAGAAGGCCAGCCATGCATCAGGATATGTAGACATGTTAACTGTACTTAATGATGATGAATATAATGGTTTATACACATAAACATCCCTCTGCTTTGATGGGAGATAAGAGGAGAGAGAGAGAGAGAGAGAGAGAGAAGAGAGAGAGAGAGAGAGAGAGAGAGAGAGAGAGAGAGAGAGAGAGAGAGAGAGAGAGAGAGAGAGAGAGAAACACTGAGTAAATGAGACTAAAACAGAAGTTTTTAATATTTCTGGGGTTTTATCAGACCTGAAATTGTTAATCGTGTTAAGTCTATCTAAAGACACGATTGATTGTGCTGTTTTATCAATAAAAAGTTCAGATTTTTGACAAAAAATGAAAACTTGTTCCCTGTAGTCTGAACTGGGCTCAGGAAGAGTTCTCTTTTGATTTTGCTTCCCACTGATCTTCACTCAAACAGTGTTAATCCTGTGCTACAAGCAAGGGTTACATGTTAGCATAAAAGACTGGAAAGCTTGAACTGAGGTGAACCGAAGATGATACTCAAATATTCAGAAATCCTCGGGACTCTGGAGAAGAGAGCTGGGATTTACCAGTGCTCTCTTTCAAATACACTTACCCAGTGTAAGCTGTGAGAGGAGATCATAATAATGAAACCTGTTTGACTCCCAAACGATCACCCTTGTGTCTTTTGTTTTGTTTTGAGTTAGATGCCCATATGTTTCCTTGAGGGATCTGGAGGAACATCCATCTGAACTTAAACAGAGCAGTGTGTGTTTGTGTTTTTAAGATCTGAATCCTTTTCTACTGCAAAGACTTCTGAGCATACCCTACACACTGCAAAACAAGGGCAAACTCAAGTTACACTCCTCATACAACAATGGAGCACTCAATTTGTGGCACCCATGATGTGTCTGTGTGTGTGTGCGTGAAGCTACATGAAAAGCAATGGGAACTCTCTCAAGGTCAGGCAGCAGATAAATGCTCTCTCTCTTGGTTTGAGTGTTTTTTGTATAATGAGTTTTTTTTTTTTTTTTTTTGCTAATGAGAGATAATGGGCCTGCCTACAGTCGGGCGCCTTGCCAACACGTGCCACCCTCCCTGCTCACGGCTGGGACTGTGGTAGCTGGAGCCCTGCCAGCTCTGGTACAGTACAACAGATACAGTAACACACAACCACACACACAAACACATACAGTAGCACAGACACCCAGTTGTGGCTAACACTTCTTTTGAAGACATTTAAACTTCAGTGACGCACACACACTTTCACATCCAGCACTAACACATCTGGAGTTTGAAGAGCTCCCTCTACAGATCAGCATACTGTAAAGAATATTTAAAATATTGCTTAAAAAGTTATTAGCTGTATAATAACTCTACTATTTTTTTTGTTTAGAGGCAAAACTATTATAAAGCAATATATAACAAAGACAAAGTTGGACAGACAGCTGCAGCACTCACACACATAAAAAACACTCACACAAACTCAAAGGATGCACAGAAGCATCTGTGGTCTTCTGGGCAAAGCTGTTCATTTTCTGGAGATAAACACCTCAGCTCCTCAGAAAGGAACTGAGCAGCTGGAGAATTTATGCCAACGCTACTTGAAAGGTCTCCTTTCCACTCTGTCTCTCTCACCCTCTCTCTTTCCCTCAAAGACACACACCAAAAAAACACATAGACTCTTAACGGTACAAAACTCTTCACACATGCCTCTGCCCTTGATGGTACTTTTACCTGAATGATTTATATATATATATGTATTTTTATTTTATATATATTATTATTATATATATTTTTTAGCCTAGTCTCGAGATGTTTTTAAGGTAAGCAAGTTCCGCGCTTAGCTCATTTTTTTACTTCCTTAACTTAAACCCTTGAGCATAATATTTTAGTATGTCTGATATCCATTCAAGACTTTAAGTTAGTCAACCCAAGCAACAGAGCGCCTCCTCAAGACAAAAATGAATTTATATTTGCTTTTACTGGCTTTTAAAATCAAATATTTGACCCAACTGCTGATGTGAGAGAAATGTTGAATGTCAAAAATGTCTGAGCTCTAAGACACTACCTGCACATGAAAAGTTTATTTTTTCACTCCTGGAAAAACTTAATTTTTTCCTGAGAAAAGTTTTTTTTTCACAAAAAAGAAAGGTCTAGTTGAACAGCTCTAGGAGCATGTGAATATTAATCATCACAGCTTAGCCAGATGTATATGATTAATGCTTTCTCCCCTCCGACATCTTTGCTGTTTTACTGAACAACTGCAGGATGCTGTTGAGAAAGACTCTTGATTCTTTGAGGAACTGACCTCTCATCAGGCGAGTCCACGTGAAAGGTCCTCTCGATGACGGTGGTCCACTGGAGGCAGCGGATGATGAAGGTGTTTGGCTTCGGCCTCTCCGTCTTCATCAGCTGACATTCTGAAACAGACAGACAGACAGAAAGAGGTTCAATTACATCAGTGTGTCAGCTTTAAAAGCTCAATAAGTGAGAGAGAAAACAGACATCTGAAGGGCTCAGAGCTTATAACTGTACTTGGATTAAGGATCTGATAGAGGTGCATTCAGTTCCATGTAGTTTGGTGTAGTTTGTACTGATAAGATAATACCATTCCAGTCTGTTTCTAGGTTAAGTAAACATCTCAGTCCATTTGAATTTTTATTAAAACAGTGAACACGTGTGTCAAGGGCATGCTTCAGTATCTTTATGTTTTCGTCTATTGTTAAGTCACAATTTTATTTTATTTATTTTTTTCTCAGCAATCTTAACTTTATGCTACTTGTAAATAGTTGTGCTGACTGAAGAAAGCTGAAGAAATCTGAATGAAGTAACAGAAAGGGCACAAACCTTTTTTTTTTTTTAAGTTATATTTTTGGCCTTTTTGCCTTTATTTTATAGTACAGCTGAAGAGAGACAGGAAATGTGGGGAGTAGAGAGTGGGGGAACACATGCAGGAAATGGTCGACCGGACGGAAATCGAACCGGCGACCCCTGCGACAAGGACTGTAGCCTCTGTATGTGGGGCGCCTAGACCGCTAGGCCACCAGCGCCCCGGAAAGGGCGCAAACTTTGATTTAATCAGACAGCTTACTTGACCAGAAGTGCATTTAACCAATGAGGTTTAATTGATTCATGATTGCAGATTAATTTACTGTTTCAATACCAAAGCTCACTGAGATTCGAATATAAAAGCAGACATTGTTCCTTTAATTGGCACCTCGTGAAATCTCTAACGTGACAAAAATTTCTGCAGGAAAAAAAAAAAGAAGTAAAATCAATAACCTCAAGCACTGCTGCTTTAAATAAAGGTGCTTTTCCTGAGCCAAAGTATATTATGTGTTGCAGCACATACGCATCTGGTGAAAAGCTGAAGAGACACATTTCTGTGGGAATGGGTGATACAGTAGGCCATTATTACACAAATGCATTATACAGTACACAAATGCAGAAACGTACGCACACATAGCCAGATGGGGCTGTAAGATCGCTGTGGGAAGGAGTGCATCTTCATTGTCCCTCAGCAGTGTCTCGGCTTATTGGGGACAAGAGCTGCTGCAAAAGGAACATAATGATCCATCTTCTGACCCCTCATCTCGCCCACTTCTCCTTTGTTCTACATACATCACAACCCCATTCTCTTTCTCTTGCTTTCTCCTCCCTCCTGTTCTCATGTTGTCTCCTGCCAGTCTCTCCTCACCCTCGTCTGTCCTCCACTCTTTCCCTCTCGTCTTCCCTCGTCTCATCCTCAGCCTATCCCTTCTTTCAATTACTTTCTGTTTAAGTGTGGCACAGCACAGCACGTCATGGCTCAGCCTAAATATAGACAGGAAGGTTAATGACAACACGGCTCAGGTCGTACGCACAGCAGAGTTTCAATGTATGTTCGAACACACACCCTCACACACACCAAGAAGATAGTACCTGACTCGTGAACGTGGCCTGCTGTGCTGCCAGACACAAGGTCATGCTATTGTTGATGCCAAAAGAAAAAAAAGAAGCACTCACACACACATAAAAACAAACACACACACACACACACACACACACACGCAGACTCACAAACAAACAAAAGTGATATTGAAGTTTGAATGTTCACTGAAATTGGGTTGTTTGCCACAGCAGGCAATTGTGAAATCTGTATAGCGGTTTAGAGGGTATGTGTGAGTTCATGCATCAGTGTGTGTGTGTGTGTGTGTGTGTGTGTGTGTGTGTGTGTGTGTGTGTGTGTGTGTGTGTGTGTGTGTGTGTGTGTGTGTGTGTGTGTGTGTGAGCGACAGGCTTGTATGTATGAGTCCCTCTGCAGGGAACAGGCCTGTACCATCTCTGTTCCATCTGACCACTTCTGTTGTTCACGCACACATAAACACTCACACACAGGCACAAACGCACATGCATAAACAAACACACACAAACACACACAGGAGTACACACACATGTAGACACACACGCCACCTGGCCTCCCAGCTTTGGGCAACAGATGTGGCAGTGCCAGCGCTGTGCCAAGCAGCCGGGGCCGGATGTATGGCCTGGCTTGTCCTCTTCACAAACTCTTTTCCTCTCCCCTCTTTTTCCTCATTCTCCAATCCTGTCTTCATCTCCTCCTCCCTGTCTGTTCGGCACTGATGATCCTCTTCTCCTCCCTCATCCTCCATCGTTCCTTTCCCCCTTCCAGAAAAGCCTCACTCTACATCCCTCACGCCGGCTCTTATCTATTTCTCTCCACCCTAATCATCCTTCCATCTCTTGTCTTCTCTCTCCCTTCTTTCCCCTCCCCACATTTTCATACTTTTCTTCCCCTCTGTTCGACTCTCATTGCTCATTCTCCCGTCCTTGTCCCCCCCCCTTCTACACTCCTGAATTTCTTTCTACTCCTCCATATTTTGATATGCCATTCTTAAACGTTCTCTCTGACGTTTCAACTATTCCCTTGCTCTAACCTTCCCAACTCTTCAATCACGTCCTCTATCAGCGATCCTCACTGCCCTGTTTATTTTTGAATGCCTTTAACTTCAATTTGCAACAAGATTTAACTAGTCCCACCTGTTGACTTTATTTCTCTCGAGTCTATTGATTATATTTATATGTTGATAAAGCACCAGTGATAGATGGTATGTCCACATGTCAGTGCATGCACAGTATTCCAGTTTTAACTATGAATACGTCAAAGTAAATCCAGAACAACTGTGGAAGCCAATATAAAAATGGGTGGATTTTTGATTTCATTTTCCGTTAAATCAATCAGTTAGATGAGCTTGTTTACTTTCTCAAATCTAAACAAGTCAGAAGTGGTCTCCCTTGCCCTTGCAGTATTAACAATATTGATAGTGTACCATTTAGTTATTGATTGTATTTTCTTAACTCAGCTTTTGTTTGGCTTTTGGGACAGATGTTGAGTATTATATAGTAGATAAATCAACAGTAATACATTTTTAAAAAATATTTCTATGACAACACTTTTTTAAACCCCTATGGGTCTTAGATACCAATCATAAAAACTAGTATCATTATGTTTTGGGTGATAAAAACCTACAATACATCAATATTTAACTAATCATTATATGCATACCTGAATTTCTGAATCTCATTACTGATTAATGTGTCTTAATTAGTGCATTGAGTATGCCACAGTAAATTAAACACTAGTTTAAAATAGCTATGGCAAAGCTGCAGAGTCTGGTGATTAAGAAAACTTAAAGCTGGGGCTGATAGTCACGGAAAACTAGCATGAATTTGAATGTAGCATTTCCTCAAGACTCCGTCTAACCCCCCTCCCCTCCTCCCCTTGGTGCTCCACCAAAACGACGCCCCCGCTCACATGCACGAGCGCCGCTGATTCGCAACCATATGATCGTGACTGATTCAAAACCGGTCCTCAGCTTATCGTTTGTGTTTTGCACTACTTCAACTCATGTCTCACTCAGCAGTAAGAAAACACCAAAACATTATCATAGTGAAAGATAAAAACACAAACAAAAATGAAATGTACGCACAGGAGGCAGGCAGAACGGCAGGACAGGATTTGATTGGTTTCATAATTTGGCTCCTAATGGCAGGGATTGGTTGGTGTTTTCCCAGGTTTACTCCGGCTGTAGATAGCGGCTTTATTCACTCTTTTTTAAGAACACATTATGTATTGATTGCCAACGAGACATAAAGATCATTTTAACTAGTATAACAAAAAACGTATCTAAAACTGACTAACAACCCCAGCTTTAACTTCAAACATAAAAACATGACCTTAGGAATCTGTTTCAAATAGCTGACCCAACATTGATGTGTTTATTCGGCCTAAAGAATCAAGCTGGAAAAAAAGCCCCAGAGTCTTAAAAGTGTCAGGTGTAGTCAGCCTTCATGTCAAAGATCATTGTGTAAATGTAAAAAGTCATTATGCCACCCTTTTTACGAGCGAACATCATTTTAATTTAAAAGCCGAAGCGACTGGAAAGCAGAGGCAAAGTTTAACTACCAATCTGCATTTATGAATGAACAATGAGAGGTGATGTTGATGGTAATGAGACCAAGGCACATTAAAATGAATCCTGTTAACTCATTAGCTGGTTAATTACACATGTCATCGATGTGATGGAGCTTGTTAACCAGGTGCAGACAGATGATATTCTGATAAATGGTTAATTAGAGCCATCAGTGAAATCTGTAAAGCACAGCATTACTGTGAAGACGGATGACTGATAAGATGCTTTGACACATCATCATGACACAATGCAATAAACTGTTGTACCATTTTACTATGGCTCCCTGCGTTGAAGCCACATGAACATTTCAGCAACATCTCATGGTATGTTATGTGACAGAGGTGTTCTGCATTAGCATTGAAGAAATCAAGTAGAGAATGCAGGCTAATATACTGTATGTCTTTAATCTTGAAGATAAGGGTTCAAACCTCTGCTGAAGTGTCCTTGCGGAAACTGAATTTTTCTTGCAGGGATAAAATACATGGTATGTTATGCGACAGAGGTGTTCTGCATAAGCATTGAAGAAATCAAGTAGATTTGATACTGGTAAAATATCAATATTTGTGGTACAATTATTGTTTTGCCCAAGTCATGTTGATATTGCTGTATCAATACTTTTTCGACCCCCAATCTTCACTGTTCATTGTGGCCCTACACAGAGCGTGCCTGGCTGGTGTATAAATGGGAAGAAAGCAGGTACTTGGACCAATATAAATTTCCTGTCTTTAATTATTAAACTTCAAAATCTAAATGATCATCAAAGGCTGCTTAAGAGGACGCCAGTTAGCTCAGTTGGTAGAGCAGGTGCCCTCCTACGGCGTCTACAAACCTTGTTGCATTGGTCGTAGGATTGATTTGTGGTACCTGCATAATTGGTGCATGTCATTCCCACATCTCCTTCCCCACATTTTCAGTCTCTTTCAAGCTGTTCTATCGAATATGGATTAAAGCCATCCCTAAAAAATAATCTTAAAAAGAAAAAAAGGGCCCAATTTTTTTCCTTTTTTTGGTGATTTTATTGTGTTTTTGATTCCTGAATTAGGTGCATCGTTTTGATGTGGATTGAGCCTCTAAAAGTAAATAATTCAACATAATGATGGTGTTAAACAAAGGAAACCAAGATATCAATGAGTTGTTATACTAAATCCCAGAACTCAAAGCTGCTGCTTGATTGCAATTTCTATACGTAAGAGAAGGGGATTGTGTATTTGCCACTCAACATTTTGGTTCTGTGTGAACACAAGAAAGAGAAGCAGGTACATTAGGATTAGGATGCATTATCATTATTATTACATATTATTAGGATTATTCAATACAAGATTTTATGCAGAGCCTATGTTACATCGGTAAGAGTCTTTGAAGATGTCTGACAATGCCTCTGCTTTATGTTGGTATAACTGTGGCCATCGTGGCTCATTACTACATTTGCTATTGGAGTGTCCTGCTGTTAAGTCCTTGTGGTCAGAAGTGCATGCCGTCATGACAGGAATTTTGCATACTGTTCTTCCCTTCTCCCCTTCTGTTTGCATTTTGGGCTATAAGCACCAGACTAAAACTAGCCCTGCTGTCACACGCCTGTGGGCCCTTGGGTGCCTTACGGTTAAAAGACTGATTCTTCTTAACTGGAAGGAGCGAAAGCCAGCATGCTTCATGAAGGACTCATGGCTGGAGGATTACCATGACCTGCTAAATATGGAGAGAGAGCTGCTGGTCTCTTAAAAGACTCTGACTGAGGTCTGAGTGGGCTCTGGGACATTGTCAGGAGAGGTCTGGGTTAAGAGCTGTGTACTGTAATTATGTGTGTTCATGGTCCTCTGCAAGGAGAATCTTCCTTATTGTTATCTACCTGCTGCTGTTTTGTTGTGTACCTGAACTCACCCATCATGAATTGGTTATGAATTATCATGTACCCCCCCAACCCCCGACTAGTGTCATGTCCAGTGTTGTGGTCTCTCCTATTATATTGTATTTTTTCTTTCCTATGTCTGTTTATGTTTTGTCTTATGTCTCTGTGTACTTGCACTTTTGAAAAATCTAAATAAAATAAATAAAAATAAAAAAAGGATTAGGATACATGTATGGTAGGTAACATACTTGCTACAGAGAAGTTATTTAGGGGGTAGGGCAGGTCTGCGTCCTGAGGTTTCTCTTTGTAGCCGATGAAAGAGCCGTCTGTCTTCAGCAGGAAGTAACGTGGCCTCCAGTTCTTTATGTATTCACCTGCAACAGAGGAGGAACACAAAGACAGAGGCAAAATGAAGTCAAATGTGTTTTAACAGACACTCAGTGGAAATGCAGCTGAATAAAAATAATCAGCACAACCATAATCGTGATGCTGAAGGCGGTAGTGCACTCAGTGTAATGGTGATTATGATGATAGAAAGTATTATTATCAGTAATGATGATGATATTAAATACAGATTTTATTCCCTCGACAGATAAGAGCCTGCCTGCTCATCTGTCCAAAGCGTATCACACACATGTAGTACACACTATAGTGTTTACACAGACACACATGCACACATCCAGCAGCTCTATGACTCCCACAGTGCTTGCCAGATTCAGATCGGATTATCATGTAAAAAATGACAAAAACATGTTTACCAGCACAACAACCAAACTGTCCCTGCCAGAAACATCATCTGGCTGATACATGGGCAGGTGTCGAGGTGATGACCCCCTCCACCAAACACACACAAGCACAGACATACACAGGGTGATACACACAAACCACTGGTCACAAGGAGGGGAGAAAGAAGAGGGATGAGATAAGATGAGATGAGAGGAGATGACACGAGATGAGATAAGATTACACATGGAAGATGACACGTCTTAGACCGCAGCAACAAATAACAACATCTGCTGAGCAGCTGGCAGCAGAGTATTACCCAACTGGCTGGCACAGACTGGCACTAAGGTGGCACCACAGCTTTATCAGATGACCCGCTGCAGGATTACATGAGTGTCAAACATTTCCACACCACAGAGGCGGATAACACTTACTGGAGGCAGCACAGATACACACATGGATTAAAGCACACACACGTGCAGATTCACACATGGTAGGAAGAGTACAATGAGTACAAATACAGAGATGAAAAAATGCACAAGCACATACGCAAGTGTGCTAAAGCAATAGTGAGATGTACAGCTCTGATGAAGGAGAAGTGACAATCTCAACACTTTCCATAGTCTGTGTAAACATTTTACTTTCTCATTTAACTTAAATAAGAACCACAGAGGCACACAAATGTTCTCTACGTCTCAACCTCTTTTAATTAACCAGCCGTTCCTTGACACGAGCACACACACACACACACACACACACACACACACACACACACACACACACACACACACACACACACACACACACACACACACACACACACACACACACACACACACACACCTTGTAAAGACTAATAAATGAAAATGCGCGCACACACACACCCGTATCCAACACAAACTCACAAAGCTCGGTAACAGCTCTGATCACCTTTCTTAGGCTAATTCGCTGGGAGAGCAGGATAGGCGGAGTGTGTTATGTGTGTGTGTTCTATTTGTGACATCCATCTAAAGCGGAAATGACAGCAGGCCGTGCTCGTTAACACGTTGCAGAAAAACACCTGCTCCGCCGAAGGGACCGTGCGACTGCGGGGCCTGCCGGTACCTCTGGGTGGTGCTGGTATTGGAGGTGTATGTGTCTATGGTGTGTTGTGGTTTGGAGAGGGGGGGCGGGTAGCAGCTGATTCGAACCACCACACAGGGACAGAGGGAGACACAGATAGACAGATATGAAAAAGCTGTTGGGTGCCGGTGCGTCATAAGGATTGCCAGATCACACCTTTTCCTCTATCAGTCTCTATTTTCCTCTTTCGCACAAATCCACCCACTCTCCCCTCCGCTCCCGTTTCCTTCTTCTGTTCTTTCAGAAACAAAGCATCTTCTTTGGAGGACTTGCTATTGATAAACAGAGGGCTGTGAAAGGGGCTGAATGGGAGGGGTGGGAGGATGGATGGAGAAAGCAGAGCAAAAAAAATGGATTTCTAAGTCAATTCTTGCTGAACCATTTTCAATTTAAAAATGGAGAGTAGATCTGTTTGAAATCAGCTCAGCATTTGCGTTAGGACCTTTTTTCCTCCCTGGTGAGGCAATGAATGTTGGGTAATCTCGTAGTAATGTAAGTGTCCTTAACAAAATGACGTGTTCTATGTATTTTGGAGTTTATTGAAAATAAGATGTTTTACTTGATGACAGAAGATGGACACAACATAAATCAAGAAGACAGAACAATCAATGTCCCTGGACTTAAATGAGGAGTATAATTTAACATCAGAGTCATTGAGTCAGAAAGCTCATGGCCCAACTTCTCAAAAAGTTTCCAGGCAGGGCACGGACTTAAGTTGCGCGCCCATGTAGCGGGCGGCCCGGGTTTGAATCCAGCCTGCGGCTCCTTTCCCGCATGTCATTCCCCCCACTCTATGCTGCTTTCCTGCCCTATCCACTGTCCTCTCCCCATATCAATAAAGGTGTAAAAGCCCAAAAAATAAAACTTAAAAAAACAAAAAAGCTTCTAGGCAATAGTTTGTGATGTTGGTGAACTTACAGCTGTTCCTGTAATTGACAAACTAAAGTAGAAAAAACTGATCACGAGGACATGAGACACTCTGGTTACCTTCACAGTGGACAGGAGAAGGAGATGTATTGACTGACAAAATGGATGAGGATAAACAGAAAGTTAAACTGATAAAACTATTATAAACTGGCAGTGATGACTGGACTGCTGGTCCAAGTCCAGTCATTTCTCTGAGTCAGTTTCTAGATGAAGTGTCCAACCAATGGAAGCCTGTGGCTGGCCACTTCATCGCTCAGCTGTCCAGTACAACTGAAAACATTTAAGCAATCCTTCTGGCCAGGCGAGACAGCGTGTATATGTGTAAGTGTGTGTGTTCATGAGCGTGTGTTTGTGTGTGTGTGTACACGTCCACTGGGGGGGCGGGGGAGGGGGCAGCCAGGGGTGGCACAGACGGAGAGAGGAGATGGACAGTTGTCCACACATGCCGTTCCAAACAAACACAGGCATGCGCATGGACACACACGCACGCACGCACACAAACCAGCACAATTCAGTTTGGACTGTTCCAATCCTCCGAATGATCCAATGGTGTTCTGTCAAGCTATCCCGTCTTGGCCCTGCCTGTAATGAGTCCAGCGAGCTCTCCCACTCTGGACAGCTTGTCTGGGGAGCCACATGTCTCTAGTTTGGACTGCTGGAGAAAACAGAACAGCCGGTCTCCTTCCCACACCATCTCTTTCAGACTCCTCACTTCAGTTTCATTTAGTTTTCTGCACAACTTTACTTTTCCCTTAAGGCCAATTAGTAAATACTACACTACACAGCACTTAAGACAACAGGAGTCTGTTGTTTCTCATCAGAACGATGGGATATCAGTAGAACAGGACAATGTGGGTGACTTGAAAGATGAATGTGAAGAGGACTTTGAGGAGGATAAGAAAATCCATTTTGAAGTGTATTTAACTTCTGGGCTAAATTTGTTCAAAACACTGAGAGAACAAAGTCTAATTTAGCTATTCTAAAGTGCTTCTTTCAGTTTCATTATTTAGTAACTTATAAAACAGTTCAGGAATACCCAACATTACTTTGCAAAGGTTTAAGTGTTTGCCTAAAGAAGGGGTGGATGTCAGCACAGAGTCTCTACCCCTCAGGACCCTATCATGTGCATTTTTGGGTGTGGGCAACCAACTCCAAGACTAAAAACTAAACAAGACATATTGTTAAGTTACTTTGGAATTTTCTAGAAGAAATAAATCTTGTTGGCACATCCTCCAGTTGCAGCTTGCGGATAAGCAGTTAGAGACAGAGATGAATCAGCTGTGACTGTGTTCGTTCCAAGCTTTCTGATTGGACAATTACAACAACGCACTAACTAACTGCCACTCAATTAGCGGACTGATTAACCATTCATTTCAGGACAGAGGGGGGAAATGGAGAGAATGAGAGAGAGAAATGCAGAGAGGATAAATATGCGACAGGTACAGAAAAAAAAAGAGAGAGCTGAACTTTAGCGGGCAGAACCGAAATGAGACACAAACTTGCACAAACTTTCTGCTCTCCCCTCTATCTCTCAGTCTCACTCCTTGAGGACACCAGCACACCTCTGCTGCTCTGCTTTGCCGGATGCCGCGTTTCAGCACAGAGCGAGACTGACAAAACACAGGGAAAAAAACCTTAATGACAATTAAAAAAATAACTCCATAACTATGTGAGCTCACCAGCCATTTGTTAATCAACCCAAACAGGGATTTAATTTAATGCTTTGGCCGAGGCTGGAGCTGATATGCAGATGGCGCAGGGACGGGGCTGTGTGACTGGCACTCTGGGAGCTGGAGGGGAGGCGGGTAGTGGGGGTGCTTAGAGGTAGGGGGGGTAAGGCGGATGGAGAGGGTAGTGGGGAGGCTCTGCCACGTTCCAGCACATACATACACAGCAACTCACGGGCAGGGAGGGGAATGTGTCATCTGCAGACACACACATGCTTTCACATACACACACAATCACATTCAGTTTGTGTACACAAACACAAACTCTTTGACTAATATAAGGGGCAATATATATACAAAAGTTTATAAAAGCTGGCTTACTGGTTGCCCAACTGATAAGCTGACTGACCCAAATAGAAAAAAGAAACAGACTTATTTTGCACTCACAGCTTCTCTGTTTTCTTTCATTCTGCAGGTTGATGTCTGGGTAAGTGACTATACTAAATGTTGTTTTAATGCTGAAAAGCTTTGATTATGTGATAAACAGAAGAAGTTTTGATCACAGATTAATCATTTCACTAATTTGAAAATAAAAAATGTTAAGCATGTCTTCGTTGCAGCCTCTTGCTGCAATAATATGCTTCTTTTCTCTGTTTCTGATCATTGTAAATAGTTTTGGGTAAGACAAACACAAGCATGGAAAAAGTCACCTTGGGCTCTGAGAACTTCGACAAGCTTTCTTTAATCTCTCAAATTTGATGAACTTGACTATTAACTCGTTTTTCATCATTAAAACTACATTTTAGTTGAAGGCTGTTGTGTTGTGTACAAGATTATCTCAGCTCTGATATTTGTATGGCGTGGCTTCTTTTGGAGTAATAAGGCTCCAAGTATCAGAGTACATGTTGGCGATATGTCCTAGGCAAAATTACATATGAGAAGAACAGCAGAAAGCAGTCATACTTGAGTTTGAGTTGGAATAATTGACTGGCTGCCCGAGTTGATCTCCTTATAACCAAAGGTCAGTGCACTGCCAGACACAACAGTCAGGGAGGGGTTTCTTAGGTTGGAGCGAGTGAGATTAAGCAGCTGATACTTGAGTAAAAGCAGTGATGCATGGGGGGGGGATTCGCTAAACATCAGGTAAGTAATCAAAGGGAGTGAGGGAGTGGTGGAGGTGAGTGCGTGCAGCAGAGAGGGCAGTGGGGGTTAAGAAAGTGGGGAATTGTGCGGTAAGACGCTTGAGGAAGACATCTGTCTCAGAGTCTGTCCATGACAGCACAGGCTATCAAGAAGAAGTGCTGCAGAGCATTTACATTCACTCTTACCAGTTCAGATCAATGTTTAAAAGAAAACATGAATGAAGATGAATAAAGATATTTGTTGAGCAAGGATTGCTGTCTGTATTGTGTGTTTGTAAGGATATAGCGGTCTGCGTGACCCCGACCCCAGCAGTTCTAACTCCAGTCTGCTCAGACATCTTAAGGCGAATCCCAGCTCTTCTGAGCCAATCCAATTACAGTGAATTAGTCTCATTACCACATCGGGACTGGACTGGTGTTACTCTTTGTGTGTACATGTGTGGGCGTCAGTGTGGAAGAGTACTTAAAATACACCATCACTAATGGCATGGCAGAGCTCCTGTTTGTGCTACCTGTAAAAGTTCAATGGGTTTTTGTTGCCACTTGAGAAGCAAAGCTTAAAAAACAAAATAACAAGATGAAATGAAAAAAAGAAAGAAGAGTTCATTCAGTTTGAAGATGGAGCCATGACTGGGTTTACAGGGTTCAGTTCAGGAGTAATTGTATGAGCCTGTGGTTGCAGAGGGAGACTGCTTGGTGGCTGCTGCAGCAGCCTGGAGATAAAAAGAAAAAAGTAAGAGTGAAGTTTGAGGGAAAGAAAAGCAAGAGAGTGACTGTAGGAGGGAGTGAGTGAGATGCCTCAGCGTACATGTGGGCATGATCATGACAGTGACAGAGAGTCGGGACAGGGCAGGGCAGCCACAAGGCAGCCAGATTGAGTGGAAACCCATGGGAGTGTGGCCATCCCTTGGGGGCCACTAAGCGATTTCATCCAGCCAGCTGCACACAGCCACAGCCTCCTGGTAGGCTGTGCTGGATGCACATAAACACACACACAAAATGCACAAACACACACATACAGGCAGCCTTGTTGCCCTTTTGCTTCAGCTGGTACAGAAAGAAGGACATGCACATACACACATGCACAAAAGCTGATTACACAATAAGTCAGAATACTTGAATTAATATGAATTATTATTAAACTTCCAAAAGAATCTGTACAAGACACATCTTTTCCCTCCTGTAAACTACTGTAATCTCCTTTTCTTGCGCTCTCTCTATCCTTCTATCCTTCCCTGCAGTACCATTAGAGTCCAGTAGATGGTGGTGGCTCCCTGGAGCTTGGTGATACTGCTGTGATGCTGACAGAGCTGGAGAGTGACTGGTAGACACGCAGCAGCCAAGACGCCACTCATCCTAATCCCCCTCACAGCACTGGCGGTCTGTGTGTGTGTGTGTGTGTGTGTGTGTGTGTGTGTGTGTGTGTGTGTGTGTGTGTGTGTGTGTGTGTGTGTGTGTGTGTGCATACAATATGTATACATACAATGGGGGCCCATGTCAGTATGTGTCAGTTGGTGTTGTGAGTTTACTTTTGGATGCATGCTTTCAGTCTGCTGTAACCTGGTAATGTGTGTTTGCGTCTTCACATCTGTGTTTGTTCATATTTGCTGATGGGGGGCTGGAAGGGTCGGCTGCTTCCTAAAGCACACTTAGGATTAGTACAGCGTTAGCATATTAGCATCTTAGCTGAAGGGCTGCCGCTCAACACCACCTGTGCCAGACAGGAGGCTGTGACTCCAGCCACTTCCCCCACCCCCACCCCCACATATACTTACATACGTAGGCACAGACACATACATGTAGTGGGTGGGTGAAGGTCACTTGGCAACAGCGGCTTCAAGCTTACCGTCTCAGGTCATTACTGTAATTACTATATCCGTCCTTTTACAGGCTGTACATGAGATCATTGTTTTCTGTCAGTTCAAAATATAATTAACTTCACACTTTAATGTTCTTAGCTTAAAGGTCGTAGCCCAGAGAGACGACTGTAGCTGTGACATTACCAAGTTGAGGGAGACTTGGCCAATTGGATGTGAAGAACCAATGGACTGCACCTACTTAGCCCTTGTCTTGTTCAAAGACCACTCCAAGCACTTTACACCACATGTCACATTCACCCATTCACGTATTCACCCATTCACACACACATTCATACACTGTTGGCAGAAGCTGCTATACAGAGTGCCCAACAGGACTAACTAATCCCATTTACACATATTGAGAGACAACCCACTCTAACACTGAGCCCCAGCACCATGCATTAACTGCATAACATTATAGGAATAAACCTACATAAGGAAATACTGAAGGTGGACACATCATAGCCTTACCATCTGAAGAACACCAGGACTGATCTTGTATAAACTGGTTAGGTCCATCAAACTACATCAGCTGTTAGGCCTCACAGAACAGTTTATTAGAGCTCAACTTAATGCATGGATCACTTAGGGTTATACCACTTTATAACATTTAACCAATATGTTTGAACAACTTACGGTCATACTATATACCCATATTTATTTATTATATTGCTTAATCTGTCATTACCAACCATAATCTCACCATGTCAACCTGTCACTACTGGAACATTTTTAATACTGCCTGTAATTACTGCTATTTAATCCATTTGTAACATTTGTATTTATCTAAATTGTATTCTATCTTTATTATCTATCTTTATTTTTAATTATTTTATTTTCCTTATTGAGACTTTTTTTTCTTTCTTGATTGTACTTATGTCTGGGTTGCTGTAACAACTGAATTTCCCCCTGGGGATCAATAAAGTAATATCTTATCTTATCTTATCTTATCTTATGTTACAGCTTCACTATGGTAAGTTAGGTAGAAGTACTGTATATAACACCTTGAGCTGTTCTACTGTCTTTACCTCAATTACCATGTGCAATATTGTAATCTAATCCATAACCTAATTTATTATTGTATTCATCTGCTAAAATGTGAACTCTGGCTTAGGCAAATTTATTTATTTATGTTTTTAAATAGTACTTTTATAATTCTTTGTACAGCAAATATTTTTACTTAGAATTTTTATATTTAGGTTTCTATATATATTATCCCTACTGTCTTGTTGTTAAGTGCCGGTGTTCCAATCACCACATCAAATTCCTTGTGTGTATGAGCTCACTTGGCAAAAAAGCTTTCTTGATTCTTGATTCTCTTTAAATTCTATTTTTAGAAAGAAACACAGAATTAAATTCTTCCAAATGTAATAAATAAATACCTCTATGGGTAATGTTAACTTTCAAAGTGATTATCTTGATCGAGGCCCTGTTTAATCACAAAATATCAAGTCATTTGTTTGTATTTCAAAAAAAGAAGAAGGTTACAACAAATCATTAAATAAGACCTAAGGAGGCTGTTAAGATTTCAGGAGTCCAACTGTTCAGCTTTCTACCAGAACGAAAATCTAACTCAGTGAATTATCCGAAGACCCTTCTGCCCTGCTAGCTGGTGTCCTGCTCTGTGCTCTTCTGTTTGCAGTGGCCTCTTCAGTGAAGAAGGACTATTAGTAGCAGGAGACACACCTGGGCCCAGTATGACCTCTTGAACAGTACATAAGACCAGGTCAGTCTCCAGTTAGTAAGGAACTCACTCTTCTCCCCACATGCTACCAACTGATGGCCCCTGTTTCAGGTTTTGTTGAGATATTTCTAAATCAGCCATCGAAATCAATTAGGATTCTATGGATTTGCGGTACTAATTACTCGGTCTAATCTTTCCTTTACAGTCTGTAGTCAGTGGTCTAATTTATCACTGTCTAGCAGGACTGAGACAGCTTCAATATTAAGAAAATACAGATAAAAATGTAAGAAATTAAACAGGAAATTACAAGTATCACAAGAAACATTCATACCCTTTGAGCAAACAAAGTAAAAATGGATTTCTCTTTTAAACACATGTAGCAAAGACATCATCAGTATAGTTCTAATGTTGTGGTATTGCTAACATTTCTGCTTTTGTGTATTGTCCAAATATTTGATGATGTTGAAATCTTTTTTTAAGAGTAATTCCTGAAACTTTAATGCCAAAAAAGCCTATTAATTAAGTTGACTTAAGTTGTAAACTCAGGTGTTTTTCTAGATCACAGTGAACCCTTTAAGGGCATTTACCAAAGCTCAGTTAGATGGTCTCTATCCCCCTACATCCACACACATCCACCCACACACACAAGTAGCACAGCAGAACATTGCATAGAAAGCATTGAAACTGAGCGGTGTGTGTCTAGCATGTCAAGTTAAAAATACAAATCAGTCCAAAAAGCCTCTGTATTCAAACACTAATAACATTAGGAGTGCCATGCTGCTTGTGTTCAGAATGCAGTGGGTCCAATGCGATTAAAACAGGCACACACCGCCAATGAGCAGGCTAATAAGATTGCTATAATTGCTGGTATATTGCCCCTCTCTGTTCTCTTCTTTGGAAGGCATTGTGTGTTGGCATAATAAATCTCTTCAGTTAATGTGAACTTTAATGACGCAAGTAATTGGAGTTTATTTACAAACGCTGTACATCCTTTCTTATCAGGTTGTTGTGACACTGTTTAAAAAAATCAAAGGCTGTGTATTAGTGAAATTTAGGGCTTGCAATATGTGTAATGTCAATGAAGATATAATGCAGTACTTTATGATAATGTAAGAAAGACCACATGTTGCAATACTTTGACTCTAGCTTTAGGAAATTCAATTTTCAAAGGTTGACTTTTTTGAGGTCAGAGCATGGGGTCCAGCATTTATACATGACCAGGTTTTTGTAAACCACCATATCAATACTTGTTAAGTATTCCTAACACACCTAAATTCTCCTTTATTGTTTCTGGGATTCAAAACAGTACCACAAAACATTATAAACATAAACTTAACTGTATAGATATTTGCCAACTCTCCTGATGAGCATCAAAACTATAGGGGATGATCAATATTGTTTTTTCACGGCCAATCAGCTGACCTGTAATATTACAAGCAACATACAGCACTGCCTTAAGCAAATGCGGAGCTAAAGTAGCACACATTATGAATTAATTTTATCAGTGATCTTTAAAATAAAATGCTGATCCAGAAAATAACCCAAATGTCGAATATCCTCCCCAATGATTGACCACATCGATCATCAAGGAACCTCTTAATTTAACCAATCTGTTTTTTTTTACAGTCAGATTTTGTTTGACAATATAAATAATCCGATTTTGGGAACCTGACCAATGACTTCTTTTTTTAATCAGTAACTGTTTCTAGTCTTTTTTTTTCATGTAGAATCACAGAGTAGTTAGTTTTTGTTGAGGCTGCTTATTTAAATCCTGCATTCATATTCATAATCTTATTCTGTCTTTCCCCTCATTGGATGAAAAACCAACCAATCAGAGGATAAGAGTAAAGCAGCTGGACCAATCAGTCAATGGGAAAAGCTGTCATTCAGAACAAGAGGGGGAGGGCCAGGAGACAGACACAGCTGTCTAACTGTTGCTTACAACAGACAGGCAACATGAAGAGTGTGTGTGTGTGTGTGTGTGTGTGTGTGTGTGTGTGTGTGTGTGTGTGTGTTAGGGTGTGTGTGTGTGTGTGTGTGGGTGTGTGTAATTGAGTGTGTGGGGGTGTGTGTGTTTGTGAATGTGTGTGTGTTTTGGTTTTTGTGTGTGTGAGGAGGACCTTAACCAGCTCGGCCCTGTCCAGTCGAGCAGTAGTGAACAGGTGCAAAGCTTTGTGCATGAATTTGTGTGTGTGTGTGTGTGTGTGTGTGTGTGTGTGTGTGTGTGTGTGTGTGTGTGTGTGTGTGTGTGTGTGTAAGTCACTATTATTCCAGAGTGGCTGGCTCTGTATTATTAATTCAGATATGCTGGGCTGTGGCTGTGGGCGGCAGCTGGCGTTATGTGTGCATCTGTGTGATTGTGTTTGTGTGTGTGGACAACATAAGACCACCCCTGGTCCTTTGTTAGCCCCCCTCCCCATACACACACACACACACACACACACACACACACACAGCTCCTGGAGCGTTGTGCTTTATGTCTCCCCTCTCTGCCTGCTAACTTATACACATGCGCACACTCAAGCACAGTCCCCTTACAAACACACGCATACATGTATAAGCACACACACTCAAGCACAACAGCCCAGCCCAGCAGGCAAGAATAAACAATCAAGTACTATACCCCAACTACTGTCAAGTACACCCCCATCCCTAACACCTCCCTATGCATACACACGCACACACAAATACACACACACAGCCCAGCCCAGCCGTGCCTCATTCTAAAGGTTGCATTCATGTGTTGGAGTGAAGGGCCGACAGTAAGTGCTCTCTACCTCACTAACTGCTGCTCCTTGCTCTCCCCTCTGTCCTGTCTGACTGTCTACCTGTCTGTCTCTCCCCTCGACAAGTGTACGCCTATCTGTCTGTCCGGCTACATTCAGAAAGGGCATGTCTGAAGGGGTTAATTAAATTCCTGATGTCTAAAGCACACAGTATATTAAAACAGTATCCAATGAATAAGCCTATCTGAAAGGCAATGTGACTTTGGTTTACAAATCCTATTTGGCTGTGAGAGGACGGTCTAACTCCATGAACTTCTGCAGAGTTTGGACTTCCTAAACTATTGTGTGATTGCACTAAATGACTGCTCTGTCACACTCCCTAGTGACAGACAGCCCTATATGTCACTGCATCTCAGCAAACACTTCTGTCTCCTTCCCTCAGAGCTGGTGTTTGTCATGTTGTAACGTCAGTCTTTCCTACAGGCTGTTTTGGACAACGTGTCCACCTCAGCTGGCCGGCATCAGGCACTCTAGTCTCTGTGATGATTCAAAAGAAACAAAAGATGACTGTGTGTGTTGTCATGTTGTAATCAGCGTAAAACATATGGTACACAGAAAAGGTCAAACAGCTTGTGCAATTAATTATTTTGTTTCCATTTGACTGGTTTATTTCTGTAACATGTTTGTTTTCTTTATCATTCTTTAAGAAACTTCTTTTTGGCCTTTCCAGAGAAACAACTAACAACTTTTACAGACCCCCTGTGATGAAATTCAAGCTATAATACTAAGGAGTAGTTGTAAGTTTTGTGACTTGCTACAGAACACTTGGATGCTTGTTGCTAAAGATGTTCTGCTTTTGAAGAAAGTAATTGCAAATTCACTTTACTACAGTATAAAATCTAAATTTAGAGAGTTTTTAGGAGTAGTTTTCAAAGAATGCAAAGGCTGTCCACACACTAGACCATTTTAGGCCAGATTTAGGGCCCGTTTGGGGGTGACCTGATCCTGGGATGTTGTAACCGATTATGTGTCCAAAGAAACCTCAAGTGTGTGGTGTCAATAGTTTACTGATACAGATTGTGTCAAAGTCTGTCTCAAATATGTGTCCTGTCTGATATTTATGATTCCAGGTCGAACTGCCTTGAGAAGAATGGAAAGTGTCACCAACAGGCATCGTCTAGATCAGGGGTTCCCAAACTTTTCAGCCCGAGATCCCCAAAATATTGGTGCTAAAGACTCGCAACCCTCACTGTCCCTCAAAGTGATTTATTGTGGCTTCATTTAGCAAGTCTGCAGAAAATTAGCCTACCTATATGAGCATGTGGCTGTGTTTCCTGTGCTGTTATGAATAAACCTACTGCTACTGATGCTTTTGATAATTAACTGCTCACTAATCCTAAACTTAGGAGTCATCTGACAAAATAGAAAGGCAGAAAACTCATTACATTTTGTATTTTTGAGGTTTTATTTCAAGTTTAGCTACTATTTTTGTCGATATTTTTTACTATAATGGGTAAAATTGAATATTTTTAGATTTAAAAAAAAAAGCATTCTGGAAGACATCTCACGACCCCCCATTTGTGTCTTTGGGAACCCCTGGTCTAGATGGCAACATATGTTACTGTAAAACCTGCCCATGCCATGGGTGAAGGATGCAGTGTCCCTGATTTCCAAGAGGAATGTCAAATTTTGTTTTTTTCAGAGCACAGAAATGATTTCCAATTCGCCTCAGTCTATCTCAAAAGGGCTTGGGCCCAGAGAAGTCCCTTGTCTTTCTGGATCATGTAAATATATGGTTTCTTCTTTGCAACTGTAGATGGAGCAACACATTGTGTACAGAGACAATGGTTTTTGGAAGGGAATTTGAACCAATGCAGTAATTTCCAAAACAGAGTCATGTCGCAGTCCTGCCTGAGGACACAAAGATTGCAGCCGTCCTGTCCAGGTTTTCATCCTTGTCCTTTTTGTACAGATATTTCTACTGTTTCTCTGAATCTTTTGATGACATCATGTCTTGTAAATGATGAAATCCCTGAATTCTTTGCAATTGTACACCGAGGAACATTATTCTAAAACTGTTGAACAATTCTGTCACACAGCCTCTCAGAGAGATTACCCTCTTCCTATCTTTACTCCTGAGACACTCAGCCATTCTGGATTGCCCTCTTTACACCTCTATCATACAGGCTAAGGGTAAGAAATCTTTGCATTAAAAATCGTCTTTATTAAGTTGTTAGATATAGTGACTAAAATACACTGAATAATATGTGAAATCGGCAACAATGTAGATTCTCTCTGAACTTGCCCTGCAAGGTGTTTAATGAGCAGGCTGCTTCCCAGGTCTATTCAAACTAAAGATATTGTGTGAAAACACTCAAACCACGGAGCAATATCAAAATATGGCAGATGTTCATCCTCTTTTCTTCTCTGTTCTCCCACTCCAACTCTTTTCATACAGCAGTCTGCCATTGAACCTCATGTTCCAGCCTCTATGCTGCAAGACATCTGCACCTCACTCACTGTTTCTTCCCTTCTTTTCCCTCTCATCTTTCCTGTCTACACACAAGCATGCACAGATAGAAGTCTTTTCTTGATGACAGATGGCAAGTCAACAATTGTAAAGCATCAGACTCTCAAAACACGCACACGCACACGCACACGCACACACACACACACACACACACACACACACACGCACACACCACTTGCATACGCAAACAAACACCACCTCCTTGTCCCCCTGTCCCTTTTGTGCCCAATCCCCAGTCAGATGTCTTGATTTGTTTCTTGAAGCCGAGTGTATGCATTCATGTGTGTGTATGTGAGTGTACGTGTCCCTCTTCACCTTGCTGCTATTAAGCACTAGTTTAATGAGAACTTGGTGAGGCACAGGCCCAGCCAGTGGACCATATGGGGGACATTTAGCCCCCTCAGAACGTTGAGCCAAGCCTCGCTGACATGATTACCACTGCAGTCCGCTGCTCTACACTCATGTCAGATTGGAAACGGGGAATTTTGTCATGAACAGCTAATTAATGACTGGAGATTGGCAACCAGAGACAGAGGAGGCTAAGGGTGGATGAAAAAATTCTGTCACCGTTTGGTCTCTCCTCCCTCTTAGTTTTATAATGAAACTCTAAAAACATACGCACATACAAAAAATGCAAGCCATAGCACATGTACACATGTATGCAACTTTGTTATAGAGTGGGACATTTTGCGGTTTGTTAAAACATGTTTATTTGTCCTCCCTCGACTAAGATATCTACCCCTGTGCTGTTCACTGCAGTTACTGTTAACCTTTGTGGATGCCCATATTTGTTCACAGCTCACATTTTAAGTGTGTCTCTGTCGCACTGCAAGCTGAAGCTAGTGGCTTTGTTAATCCTGTCAGAGACAGATTACAGGTGGGAAGATATAAATAGACTGACTGTCCCTTTAACCTGGCCACATGACATCAGCATGCAGCTCAACTATTAAGTCAGGCATTAAACGAGAAAGGTAAAACCAAAAAAGGTAGCACATATTTGCTTTGTTTATTGTAAACCAAATAACCAGATGTTTTAACAGGTTGTTGGGGAAAACATAAAATCCATATTGGTACCTTTACTTTGCATCTGGGCGCCATCTGTAGAATCCTCATTATTTATTATTGATTTTGCTTTTAATTACCGTTTCACCTTTAAGTGTTGCTATTGTGAAAACAGCAGCATGCCTGAAATGGCACCATACTTAAGTAAACGTACTAACTTGTTTGCTTACAGCCATTAAACTGCACATACCTCTGCGAAGCAAGACAGAAATATGTTATAGGTAATAGGGCTCCACAGTTAAAATGAATATTAACCACCATTTCAGCTTGTCTAGGCATAAGAAGGGTGACTAGGGTTGCAAATTTCCGGGGATTTTCAGGAATTTATGTGAATAAACGGGAATAAACCAGGAATTTACTAAATTGAAGGTTGGCTCTTAATGGGGAACTTAAATATAGTTGGGGAAAAAATATTTTTGCATAATCCTGACTAAAACAACCAGATTTAATGCAAGAAGATGCTTTTTTATTTGTATGTTGAATACAACATTTAACATTTTGAATGGGACTTTGTTGTGATTGCATTGTTGTTAATTTTTGAATGGGTCGGGTCTGGGGAATGAGTAATATTTAACTCAACATTCATGTTTTTTGTTCTTTAATGAAATAATTTATTGTTCAATAAAATATTTAACACTTGAAAAGTTCTACTTACAGATAAATCTGTTTTAATTGTATTATTTTGGATGGATGTCTGCTTATCACAAAACAAATATTTATGCTTGGATATGATACCTTTCCATTAAATTACCCTCAATTCCCGGATAATTCCCATAATTCCCATGGAATGTTTCCAATTTGGGATATTTCCAAAATTACCTATCTTAACTTCCCATGGAAATTTATCAGAAACTTTCCGGAAAATTATCGAAAATGTTCCACCCCTTTACAACCCTAAGGTTGACTGCAGTTATTAAAATTTAAAAGTATGCTCTACCTGTTCAAACTATGCTGCATGTCAAACCAAGCGCTTCCTAACCAGGCTTTCAATAAGCTCTAGCTGTCGGCCAAACAGACGACTGATCACTAAACTGCAGGTGGCGACTTTTCTTTTTATTGATTCTAATGAAATAATTTGAATTACAAGTTGTGACTCACTTTTCCTGTCTATTTTTGAAGCCCTATAGTCTGCTAAAGACAGGAAGAATACTGATACTTTTCTGCACTAAGTGGGGTCACTGTCATCATAGACTGCTTCAGAAAACACGGGCAAACAGGGGTAGCAGCACAAAGTTTTGTGGTCGTTAATAGTGGACGTGTGGAAATAGACAGCTCCGTTATTTACTGATTTTAACTTGAATTGCACCGTGTTGGTCCTGTCCTCCTCCGAGCCGTTGGTTAGAGACAAAGCATCACTCTCCTCTAACGCAAATTCTTATACTGCGGTAACAATACACACTGTTAAAATCCGAAATTGCAAGTGTAGTGAGAGCACACAAAGGGAGCACGGACACACATTAAAATAAGACTATAAGTTGAGTTGATTCCTGATTTGAGACTCACATGTAAGACTCACATGTTAGTTACTTCAGCTAGTTTTTGAATGAGATAATGTAAAAGCAATGCATAGGCTTAAAAAACACAATAAGTTTCTTTTTGTAAAACAATAATAATTATGTTTCTGATAAAACAGTGCATTTACTTAAGTCATAGTATAGTGAAGGTCTGAATAAACAGTTCACAATTTATGAATAAGGTCTAATTCTGATCAGTCAAGATAAGGCATTGTTTTAAAAGAAATAGCTGTTAATAGACTGGGTAGGCAGAGAGTGGGCTAACATGCATTACGGATGAGTCATGATTTTGGAATATCAAAATAGTTGTTGATTTATAAAAAAATCCAAGACTTCAAGTGACTACTATCTCATCTTAAAAATCTATATTTTTCTTCTCTATCAAAGAGTTTTATGAGGAACTTCTTCAAAAAAATTATAAAACGACAAAAGACAAACACTAAACTGAGGTTGAGCGCAAACTTTTCAAAAGGTGAAGAAGTCAGTGCACTAAAAGCTGAAGAAGGGTTTGTGCTGTACGCTACTTTGCCCAGATAAAATGTTGTGAAAGGACATTTACTTGCTAACTTCTTTACCAAAACATCCTCTGTACATCCGTGCCCTTTAAGAAGTTTTTACTTGGAGTGTTTCTTTTTTGTTCATTTGAGTACAAACTTTGCTGTGTAGAACTAACTGAACTTAAGTCTACAAGTATGCCCAGAAGATGAAGGCACCCAGCAGACAGCAGGTGAAGGAATAGTTCCCAGCAAATATTGAAAAGTGTTTTTCCTTGAGATGCATATCTCTTAAATGCTACTTTGTAATAATTCACTTACTATTCAGATTTGGGTAAGCAAATTCACTAAAATGTCAGTGTATATGATAACACAATGGCAATGAAATACGCCGGTAGACATCAAACTTGGGGTTTTGCAGCCACAATTTTCTCAGAAACCCCTGGCTGGTTACTATTTCCCACTGGCTGACTACTCCATATGTTAGTAGAAAGCCCTGCTGAAAGTGTTGCTGTGTTTCATTAAATGTGAAAGTACAATCACGTGTCACTCAGTAATTGTGATTGACAACTGTGATCCAAGCGGCAACCTTTGGTCTAAAAACATGAGTCCAATGCGGAAGTGCTAAAAACTGCAGTTCATCGAGGATCCGCTTAAAGCTGGCTCCGAAAGTACTGGAAACCAGATACACACCAATTCAAAAAAAGACAATCAATACAGCAGAAATAAATATATTTACAGCCTGGTACAAAAGACGAGTGTAGTCTGGCTAGCTCATTTCTCGATCGGCACACACTGTAGGGGGTTGAATTTTTTTGTAATGCGGCAATTTCAAAGATATTGAGATTACGAGTCTTCCAATGAGAGGCACAGCTGACTGTGGGAACACTGTAGCTGTTGGCCAGGAGGCTCAAAGCCCGCCTCTTTACGTCACAATCACTCGACAGCAACAATATGGCCGCCACCGCCGATTGGCCTCAAAACAGTGCTTCAGAAACAGATGGGTGACGTCACGGAAACTACGTCAATATTCTATACAGTCTATGCTGTGATCTCAAAGTTGTTGGTGTTCAGAAAATATGAAACTGCTTAAATCCATAAATAAAACTGTCATTTATATTGGAATATGAAAGATTGATCTGCTGCTGTTTCACACACAGCCAAACTAAATAACAATGTTCAATGGATTCCCAAATCTCAGCACACCTTTACTTTGCAGTTAAGCAAAGTAAGCACTGTACACAGGAGTAATTGGCTCTGGTTTACTTTGCACTGATCACCATGTCCTATCTGCCTGCAGCAGCCTCAAACAGCTGTTGCCTTCATGGTCTCCACATAAGCTTCTGTTACAGAGGCTGCTCTCTGGAACTGATGCGCTGTTTTACAAGTTAGGCAACACAGAGCTTTGTGCTACAGCAGCAGAGTGAGAAGGAGAGAGGATCTAAGTTGTGTTTCAGTGCAACATTGTTACGACTGTTGTCCATTTGCCCTTGGTAACCAGGTTAAGCCCACAGTCCAGGAGGTGTGACTGCACACGGCTCAGAATCATCAAGAATCATACAATCAGCATCACAGAATGAATCTGAAGACTGAGGACTAAAAAAATCTAATGTTCTGAACTTCCTCACAGCATGTACTTAATGTCGGATCATTATCACTTCATATTTGAATTATTACTGGAATATCAACCATTCTGTTAACTTTGGTAGACCGCATGGTGGCAGCTGATGCCTGTTGACTCCTGACATTTCTAAAGATACTACTGGACAGACTTGTTAGGGCCCCAGCACCGACAAGGTCGGCAAAGGCCCTCTTGTAACCCTAAGGATTTTTCTTTCTACCTAGTAAAGTAAATTGTCTTTTTGGAGCCTTCAACATGCCCGAAAACTCACCAAACTTGACACACTCATCAGGCCTGGCGACATGTTGATATTCGTTTGGTCACGCGCAAATAGTCCCAAAAATGTCTCAATAGCGCCCCCTTTTTCCAACTGGGAACCCCCGCAACACAGCTCAACTTACATGCATGACATTTATTTTCAAATATCTATCAGGCCAAGACCTACAAAAAAGATACCCAATGTCCCAACAGGAAGTCAGCCATCTTTTTTTTTTAGTCTTTCACCTGATTCGCAAGGGTACGTATTTAAGGGATCATGCCCTAGGCCTTTTCTCCGATCAAGTCCAAACCATGCTCATTCTGTATTAGACACATTGATGATTCAAAATTGTTAGAGGCATACCGTTCAGAATAAAATTGGGGGCGTGGCAGACTTTTAGGCAGTGCATCAAACGCAGCTGTCTCGCCATAATCCAGAAATTGATTTTTGGGGGATTTAAAATGCCTGAAATCTCACCAAATAATCAAGGCTTATATCAGGCGGTGGTTGAAGGTGTGCGAGGGCCAGTTCATCGCCACTTGCAGCTTTAATTTTATTACTTATTTTAAAAAAACTAATGAGTGTGTATCTTATTTTAATGAAGCACACAATAGTAAGGGAAAATGTATTTGGAACAATTCATTACACAACTTTAAAGCTGTAACACCTGCAGTTTAAAACGTCATGCCTGTGGTAAAAACAGCGACACTATGACATCAAATGTTTACATAATAGGGTCCGTCTACTGGCAGCCAACACTTATACTAGCTGTTAACCACTAGGCACTAATCTGTAGACCTAAATCAGCCAAACCAACCCCCACTCTAACCTGCCTCCTCTAATCAGCCCAAAGCCTTGTCCAAGTAGCCCACAATACCTCAACATGTTAGACTACACACTGTCCCCCCCGGAGTAATCTGTGTGTTAGCACACTTAAACATAGACCTAAGTTTCAGCCTCACCTCACAGTGCTTCGTCAAGGAAGAAAAAAGCTGACACAGCTAGGCCTAAAGGGTCATTAGAAACAGAGACACACAAATGTTTTCTTTAGAATAAGAAAGAGGTGATAAACTCAGAGCAGGATATTATTGTAGAAATGAACTCTTACAGGGAAATTCAGGTCACTGAAACAGAATCGGTTAATAATGAAGGATAAAGAGAAGCTGATGAGGAAACGGAGGTGCACAAAAAACACAGGATTCATAGGATGGCCTAAAGGTTCAGCCTAAGTTACATATTTTTAATTCAACTCTCATTTTCAGAAATTGAATACAAGTGTGTGTTAATATGTGACCGTTACATAAGCATCAAGTGCTATTGAGGGAAAGGTGGTGACAAACCAGAGGAAATCATCCCACTTTGATTTAAAGTAACAAACCATATGTTTTATATTTCTACAAATACTGTATTATCAAAAGAAGGGTGCATACATGTGTTCATCATTGCTATCACAGCATCCTCAGCTATCTGATTAGTTCAGCAACATTATGCAATGTGTTTAGGGATCATAATTATTACCAGTCAAGTTTGCAGCAAACATGACAACAGAATACTACACAGATGCAAGTTGCAATATGAATAATCTAAGTGTACATGTGGATACATGCATGTGTTCCTCTGTGCTGTGATCCAATGTTTAAGCAGAGCATCAAAATGATCCTGAGTAATGAACTAATCCCATTACTCAACCTCTCCTCCCTCCATCCTCTCCTCACTTCCTCTATCCAAGTTTTCCCTCTGCAGTGATCAGCACTCCATTCATTGATCCACTCATTCATTTCTCCCAGCCTGCCTCACTCTACATTAGTTCATTCACTCACCCATCCATTAATCCATCTCTCTCTGTTTGAATGGCCTTTACAAGGATGCTTCCTCCTATCACTTACCACTGATCTTATTGACTGACTGACTGACTGACTTTGCAGAGTTATGAACTTATCTTTGAGTACACATAAGTTCAGGGGAAGAGTGCTTCAGGGGAAGCAGCTACTGTATTGGAAATGTAAATCTGGACAAAGTAAAGCAATGTAAAGTTGATGTTCACAGCTCTCGGCTGAGGGATTGAAAAAGCTATTTTATGTTGAATTTTCATGCACTCAAGCCAATGCTTGATGGCAGCATCATTTTGTACATGAGCAGGACGGTAGAGTTTGGTGAGGCTGGCAGAGAATGCTGCAGAGGGTGACAGTACACAGTGTTGCTGTCAAAAGTTGAAGTACTTTAATTTCCAGACCTTCAAGACAGAATTCATGACTCAATGTTTGTAGCTGTTTTTAAACTGGATGAATATAACGGTAATCTGGGTAACAAGTAGACAAACATGACCCAGAGGAAGCTGCAGTTTAAAGCTACATATATTACTTTAATAATTCAGAGTTTTCACGTGATGTCACACTTATGGAACGCCCCCCCTGGAGGGCAAAAAGAGGCTTCTTACTGCATTTGGCTACGGGGAAATGACCAGACTCTGCTGCTAACTACGTATTTAAACACTAAAAAGTGCCGGAGAGTTGTTTTTCAGTTACCTGAGGAGGAGACAAGCCCAAGTTCTGCTTCTTACAGGGATATGTCCTTGTTTTGTGGGGTTGTATGAGTTTTATGTCACTAATTATACTAGCCAAACTAGTTTGTGATCTGCTGGTATATCTTAGTTCACAAAGGTCTGAAAGACTGTTGTTAAGTCTTGCTTGTAACAGCATGAAGTTTCCTCAGTTCATTGTGTGTAAACTGTGTGCATTAGCTCACAGTTTGCACACATGCACCACCAGGTAACTCTGGATTTCTCCTGCTCTCTGGTTTAGCTCTGAGTTTCTCCGCTTTTTCCTCCAGTGCATTGAATCACCTTTTCCTCTGTAAACTCATAAAGGTGTCATAACAGACACAAAGTCATATTATTGTTATAAAATTCCTATTCCCACGGCAACACGTCCTCACAGCATGTTTTGCTGCTTGTCTGCAGTCTACTGTCTGTCTCCTTGCCTTGTACTACTGAACCTCACTTAACTTTTAAGTTTTAATTCTTATGGATCATATTTGTCACAACTAATCTCTTTGAGTTGGATATAATTAGAATATTTTACAACTCACTTTTCAGTGAAATACTTTCGCAAAAAGGACAAAATCATATTCTGATTAATTAAAAAGATGACACACACTCTGCTGCTTGTGTGTGTGTGTGTTACTCTGATGTCTTTCATTTGATATCTGTGCCCGCTACTTGCAGGTCATTTCCATATCGGCAGGTTGTCTCCCTCTGTCACAAACTATCTGTCTCTGCCTGTCTTTCCTGTCTGTGGGCTCTGCAGACTAGTCTGTCTGTTTGTGTCGTGCTGTCGATCTGTCTGACTGTCTGGCTGACTGCCACTCTCTGCAGTGTAGAGTGAGTCATTCTCAGGACAATGGAGACAGTTTGTAAAGCCACACTGGAGCGTACACTTCCTCCGGATGTGCAAGAGGATGCCATTCATAACAAAGCCTGCACTGTCTGCCTGTCTGCTGTGGTCCTGTATATGCATGTGAGTTTGAGGAACAGAGGGGATTGAAAGAGGAGAGCAGGGAGATAGAAGGATACATGGATAGACAGAGGAGAGAGACAGAGGGTGAATTACAATAAAAGGGGTGAGTTGTGTTGACAGGCTCTACAGCAGAGGCAGGATTGAGGAGGAGGAGGAGGAGGATAGAAGAGCGGAAGGGCGACACAACAGTCAGGAGCAGCGGCGGCGGCGGCAGCGGCAGCAGCAGCAGCAGTGGTGGCTGGTGATTGATATCAGAGATCTGGCACTGCCACCTGATCCAGCCAGCCAGCCAGCCTCCAGCAACACTGAACTCATTGAACTCACTGAGCCAAGATGGCTGCCTCACTGCACTGCACCCGATGAACCCCACAGCAGTCTAACCTATACAGCATAGCAGGTACAGATCCCAAAGGCATTAAGTTGTAGAGAATAAGAGAACAGGCAAACAGAAAAAAACAGGACAGAGTGTTCTATTTCTCTTTCAGACTGACGTCTATCAAACAATGAGGCCGAGATACATATAAGAAATTCATAACGCCATAATTCATTAGAATAAGACTGTGTATAACTAACAGTGCCAGTACCTGACGGGGAGTGAAAGTTGACAATCTGTGAGAAGAATTCTGCTCGTTATGGATGTGATTTTCTTAAGTATTAAGACTTCAGGAGCTTGATGCTAACAGACACCACAGAAAGACCTGCAGAATGCATTAACATCCATGTATAGGATGCATCACTGTTATTTAATACTATGTCATCTCAAACACATGAGTCTAAGAACAAATTTCCCATAGAGATAATAAGGGCAGAGTCTACTAACACCTTTTTTTTTTATTGCACTGGCAGCGCCTATGACCTCAATGACAGACCACTTCTCACCAGCGCTAACTGCTGCTACGTTTTGAAAGTTCTCTTGCTGTACTTCCACTTCCCTTTGTAGTAACTGTTAAGTCTGTTTGAAATTGCCCTGTGTGCTTGAAATTTGCTTTCATTTGAGAACATTTTAAAAGTAAAACTTCAAAAGTATGATTTACTGGCATGAACATCAGTGCGAGATCTGAACATTGTACCCCCGAAGAAAGAAGTCATCTCAAACATTGTTGTTGAAAATGTTGATATCAGAAGTCCCTGATATCCCTATTATTGGTTTTGATTGGTTGACAGGGGGAGAAGTGACATTGAAAAGCTCAGCTATGAAAATTCATATTTTGTGTACACAGGCCCTCAAATAGATATCACAATGTATCACATCATATCAGATGCACCATATTGTATCATATCTTCATTACTGACCATAGACTGTATAAATAATGGACGTAGTATCCGTGACGTCACCCATCTGTTTTTGAAGCTCTGTTTTGAAGCCAATCGTTGGCGGAGCCATATTGGAAATGCTGAAGTCAACCCAAACTCTGTTGAGTTAGTGTGAGGTAAAGAGCCAGGCTTTGAGCCTCCTAGCCAACTGCTAGTGTTCCCGCCTGTCAATCAAGTCAGCTGTGCCTCTCAGAGTGGAAGACTTGTAATCTTAATACCTTAAAAATTGCCCCGTTATGAAAAAATTCACCCCCCTACAGTGTGTGCCGATCGAGAAATGAGCTAGCCAGACTACACTCATCTTTTGTACCAGGCTGTAAATATATTTATTTCTGCCGTAAAGATCGGCTTTTTTGAATTGGTGTATGTTGTTTCCGGTACTTCAGGAGCCAGCCTCAAGTGGACACTCGAGAAACTGCACTTTTTAACACTTCCGCATTGGCTTCAGTTGTCGTGGCCGGAGGTTGCCGCATGTTACTGACGTGTTAATGTTTTAAGATGACTATTGAAAAATGGAAAGCAAAACTGAACTCACTTTAATTATTTAATAACAGAGATACTAGGCAGTTATATAAGAGCATACTGATAACACACAACACTAAGCTTTATGTAGCTGCTGAAAAAAGTTATTTGTAGTCAATAGTTCTTTTTAGTTTTCTCAATCAGCTGAATTTGCTTTTTCATTGTCAGTGTTGACACTTGACTAAAGGATGGGTAGTGCTGTGTTGTTCACAGAGCAGTATTTAAAAGAGTATTGAAAGACTATTTAAATGTTGGTGCAATTTTAGCTGATAACTGTTCTTTTTAAAACATGTTAAAGAGTTATCGTCACTAATGTCAACCAAAGAAGGCAATGAATTGTTGGCCAGTTTCTCAAACCAGTTGCCAATGGCAACTTGGCAATCATGGTTGTGAAACCCTGCAGTGAAGTACCGACTGAGACTGATAAATGTTATGATAATGTAAAGACCAGCTCTAAGTCCTGTGCAGCACAAGAAAAACTTACATTTACTTGTGATGAATGCAGCTAAAGAATTTGACGAATCTCTCTTGTCGAAGCCTTGAGACCCCACAACATTAGTTTGGTAACATTTCTTTGTCCTTAAATAGCTCACATTTAATAAGTTGAACAACAAATCACAAAGGATTTGAAACTCAACAGTACAAAGGAGGAGTAAGTCCAACATCTTCTTAACCTTATTTTGATATCTTATGTGCAGCAGTTTAAACCCTCCTGGGAGACAAAGGATCATTGATCTTTGAATATTTCAGGAGCATTTCCACTTTGACACAGCTGAGTCTTTTCTGATTTGCAGGAGACACTACATACACAAGGTGACAGAAAATGTCAAAGGAAAGATGACGGTGCTCTCCCTGTCTCTCTCCTTCAGTGTTTCTCCTCCTCTCCTCCCTCCTGGCCATCTGTTGTGCTGACTGCTGTGTGGGTTGATGCTGGTGGAGGTAACAGAATCCTCTATTACAGTGGCTGCCTGTGACCTCTGTGGCCTCACATGGGTTGAGAGAAGGTAAACTCCTGGCCTGGGCTGGATTTATGAAGTTATGCGGATTTCGCTTCAGATTTGGACATTTAAGGCATGACCGAATGACCTTGTAACTAATGTCGACTGAAATACAAAAAACGCCACATTTTAACCCCAAAGAAAACAAAATGTTGTTGCTGTTTTTGTACAATCTATCATCTGTCATTCCAGGTACATTTTTAATCAATCTCTAACTTAAGGGAAAAAAACATTTTTTTCAAGCCATGCTCACTATGGTGTACTTGCTGGTCTGCTGCCTCATATCAGACTCTGTGACAGATTCTGCTATTTATCTGCTGTTCATTATTTCCGAAGATAAATAAGTGATGCAGCTGAATGCCCTTCCCACTCTGATTTAATGAAAGGAGGAAGGAAATCATTGCCATGGCAGAGAGAGAGTGAGTACTGAAAGGCTCGGTCATCTGAGGACACTGTGTACTGTACTTTGCAGGGGTGATGTTCCTGAGGTTTGTCTCTTTGTTCCGAGATTATGAATGCTGTGAGTTCATGCACAACAGAAGGCACATATGTTTGCTTTTATGCTTTTGTTACATACATGCATTTAGGGATACGTTTTATTACTAATCCTTAAGGCTTGTTTTTATTTGTATCATCTGTTCAGGATTTTTCTTTCATCTCTTAATGATCTTTTGTAATGTAAAGCAGGATGTGGTAAAACTTGCAGTGATTGATTAACCTAGGAAAGGAAGGAGTTGTGAAAAACATCCTTCAGCTTTGGGACTGTTACAGTACATCTTGCTCAGTGGCCAAGGTGAGGGAAGCTTTTATCCCATCTTTGTTTCTTTGTATTCTTTGTGAAGATGTCTATTGAAAGTCTTTGACACTCTCGAGCCTAATGCTGTTCAAAGTGCTTTTTGAGGGATCCAGACATGTTATATATAACTCTAAGCTGATCAGTGGATCTACAGTGTGTTAGTTTGTGTGTCTGTCATATTTGACTAATTGTTCTAATAGTAAGTGGCTTGTGAAGACATCTCTAAATAAAAAATGATAATACTATTGATGCTTAATAATGTCAGGAATGGAAACCTCTTTCTTTCAATCTATCATTCAATTGGTAAATCAATGTTTTCACTCTTACCCTCAATCACCAACATGGACAAAAAACGTGCGAGCATTACAATGACATTTATAAACATTCAAAAGCACTCAGCTCATGAAACTTTGGTAAAATAAACTCACAAATTAAATCACAATAAATTGACAGCAATTCTCTATACTTGATTAAATTACTACTCAGGCTATAAAAGGTTGAATTCTGTCATGTGGTGAATAATACTGCTATGTTTAAGTCGGACAAACATAGATATTCGGTCGACCTATTTTCATTTCACTGATGAGTAACTGAATAAAGTAATCGAACATGGAGAGACGTCATACTTACATAATAACCCATCAGCACCAATTAGTAAACAGTAGTGACTCGGTCTCAGCAGGTGGTTGTCTATCATGAGTCTGGGTCTTATCAAGGTTTCTGCCTGTTTAAAGCTGGGGTTGGTAGTCAGATTTAGATACACTTTTTGTTATACTGGTTAAAATGATCTTCATGTCCCAATGGCAATCAATACATAATGTGTTGTTCGAAAAGAGTGTCAAAAAGCCGTTATCTACAGCCGGAGTAAACCTGGGAAAACACCAACCAATCCCTGCCATCAGGAGCCAAATTATGAAACCAATCAAATCCTGTCCTGCCGTTCTACCCTCCTCCTGCACGTACATTTAATGTTTGTTTGTGTTTTTAACTTTCACTATGATAATGTTTTGGTGTTTTCTCACCACTGAGTGAGACATTAGTTGACGTAGTGCAAAACACAAAGGTGCGCTGAGGACAGGTTTTGAATCAGTCACAATATGTTCGCAATGCTCAAGGTGGATTAAGATGAGATAAGATCAAGTCCTGTCAGTAAGAGAGGACTGGATCTTATCCTGTCTTGGTGTTGGGTCTTTGTTAATAATTGAACATAGAGTACAGTCTAGACCTGCTATGTTTGTAAAAGTTTCTTGAGATAATGTTGTGATTTGGTCCTATACAAATAAAGATTGATTGATTGATTGACTTAGATGTGGGTACATCATCAATTATCAAGTCAGTTGTTTTATCTGTGAAAATGGCCCACTCCCTCCAGACATTCACTATCCTGTGTTATTTCAGGTGCTGAAGAAATTATAATGATTTGTAAGATTCCCCACATTTACATGATTTGTAATCCTTGATACAGCAGTAAAGTTTCCCACCCTTATCCTGATTTAGGAGGAAAATGGCCACCAGGTGAATAAATTGAATATGTAGGGCTCAATGACTTTAATCTTATATTCTATACATCTACTATTATAATATACTATTGTTTGTCCACCTACACACGTATCACACAGAATTCCTGTGCTGAAGAACATACGGCAAGTGCTGTAAGATCTCAAAGCATCATCAAAGCAGTTGGTATAAAAATGTACACCTAACACACACAACTTAAATCATGTGTGGGCCGTATAATGTGCAGGGTCAAACAGTACGTCCTGAACAGCCACAATATCACATCAGAAGAGCAGATATGAAATTAGTGTGCAAGTGTGATGCCCTGAGGAAATAAATGTCTGTTGTGCATTATTTAATGACCCAATTGTTTACTTCAAGATATACTTCTGCATAAGTAAAACAGAGTAGATAACAACAAAAAATAACCATTAAATGACGTAAAATAACCATTAAATGACTGTATGTGCAACCAAACTGAACAATGGTGGAAGCATAAACACAACAGCAACTGTATACCAGAACTGCAGAGAACATAGGCCAAATTAATTTATTGATAAAACTTGCTTATTTATGAGGTTATCAAAAATAGAAGCATATACTTATTCACTGCATACACAAGAGTAAGATCCATATGAGCTCAAAATGTTTCAATACAGAACAATACACAAGAGCGCAGCAGTTAAAGTTTTCCCCTGAAACTCATGAATGAAATATAAACTTTTGAAGTATTTCAGAGCCTTACATGCATCTAAGAAGTATATAAACCTCTCTCTTTGAACAGACTTATTAAACTCCTCTCTCTGTTATCTTCCCATCTGTTTCATCAATCTTTCTTTCTACTACTCCACTCATTCATTGGCAGAAAACTTAGGAAGTTCCAGAGCTTTCAAAACAGGCAAACTACAACTAAATGTAATGCTACAAATACAAAACATGTGTGTTTGTGTATGTATCTGTGTCTGTGCTGTGCGAGGTTTCACTACCCTTCTTGGTCTCTCTCTGTTCAGTTTCAGTAAAAAGCTGTCTAATGACTAAGACTGCAGTCTTTGCTGTATCACGACCTGAACAGTGAGTCAGCACCCCGACCCTGCTCCTCTCCACACACACACCAATACAGACAATAATTTAGCATATGATGCAGACAAACATTCATATTCCTGACACAAACAAACACCCCCTGTTTCCCTGCCATCTCTCTCACACACTGACGAATACTGGTAGCGCTGCGTCGTGACTGGGGGCGATGTGTTCCTCTTAATATGCACAGACGACTGTCTGAGGATCACACAGGCATGCTGGCACACATAGACAAAAAATCCTCCCCTCCACTTCAGCTCTACAGAGTGTGTGCTGTATCTGTGTGTGACACAGGAAGAGAAAGCATCCACTCGGTGTAGTGAGGAGCTGTGTGTGGTCCAACATGTTCTCCTGCTGTGCCTTATTGCTAGCCTACATTACCCAGAAGCCTGCTGAAGTCTCTTATGTGTCCATGTCACTTCCTGTTCAACAGTTTGTGTTACACATTCCTAGACGACCATCACATAGTCAGGAGGATGATGCTCATTGGTCTGAAAGTCTGGAAATCCCCCTTGTTCTGTCCCTGGGGCTCTCCCTCTAAATCACACGCACATATTCTCAGACGCGCAAGCCTGGAGGAACCAGTGTCAGCACACACAAGTGACCATGAAATCCTGATTCGAGATGCAATGTTCAGTTTCTTACAGAAACACTAAGTACCCAAGTGCCTTTAAGTCAGTGTTCCAGACATCACAGAGCTTCTGTATCTCACTTCTTAGACAGTGTACAGACAAGTGTGACCCATCCAGAGATGACTTATCACCTGTTGCAGCATCCACATGCTGTACTTAATCTATAGGGAACTACTCACATTGCAACATGCTCTTCAACTATTGCATTTCCATTTATATTCTTTTGATGTAGTTCATTCTAAGAAGGATGTGCTGTAAGTGCCCCTCCCTCACCCCCACTAGACTCCACCCAGACCAACCCCTCAACCCCTTGTCATATGGCTCTTAGTGAAACCATTCAGGGTTTCCTACAATCTACACCACCACAGGTTCAATAATACCTCACAGAGACAGAGCAGAAAATAGTAAACAGAACACAATGCACCAGCAGTGTAACATTAGGCCTGGTAGATGTTATTAACTGCACACACACACACACACATGCACTACACACATGTGCTTTAAATACATGCACATACCCATGCATGCATTCTTTTTAAGGCACAGCCTGAGCACATACAGGCTTAGCAAGCAAACAGTCATCCAAGCTTTTAATAAAGGGACACATCCCTGTGAGGTAAAATGCACACACGTATACAATCGCATGCTAAATTATCACACATCAAGTGATCACACACACACACACATACACACACACACAAACACGCACACAGTCAATCGCAAGCACTCACATCCTCCCACCGGCACATGTGGACAGGCTTAGCCAGGCCCTCAGTCTAGACAAGAGGCAGAGAAGGAGAGCAGAGAAAATAGAGGTAAAGAGGAGGGGAACAGAAGAAGAGAGGTACTGGATGTACTTACCCCGTTTTTGGAGCCATCCCTCTCTAACGATGGTGACATCGCTCATGGTTCCTTCACGCCGAGTCTGATGCCGCTACACGCCTGCTCCACAGAGAGAGAGAGGAGGGGGGGAGGAGAGGAGGAGAGGAAGAGAGGAAGAGGGAGAGAGAGAGAGAGAGAGGGAGAGGAGGAGAGGAGAGGAGTAGGAGGGGGTGGGGGGGGGGGGGGGGGGGCGGCTCTCCCAGCCTCCGCGTCACTCTCCCTCCCTTCCTTCCTTTCCCGTTCACCCTCTCGTTCGCGCAGTCTCCCTCTCAGGCACACGAACACGCGGCGTGTATATGTAAGCGCGTGTGTCGTTTTGCTTCCTGTTGTGGCTTATCTCTCCGCACTCCCTCCCTTTTCTTCGTCTTCTCCCCCTCCTCCTCCACCACCTCCTCCACCACCTCCTCTCTCGTTCCCTCTCCAGACCTTCCTCCTCACCAGCAGTGACTCAGCCTGGAAGGAAGTGAAAGGAGAAAAAAAAAAAGGCATGGATTTATTTTCCTGCTCCTCTTGCTGCACCCTCGAAAAACCCTTTCATACAATCTGACAAGACAAACAACTTGTTATTGTGAGGACGAATGCTTCCTCTGCTCTCCCCACACCCAATCTCACACCCAGTTCCTCTTTCTATCTGACACGCTTTCTGATAAACAGGATGAGTTATTGCAGAGCTCTTGATGAAGCAAAAACTGACCTTGAATGCCAAACAATTATCCTTTTCATTCATTCATACATCTTTTCTTGTTCTGGTGAGCAGGAAGACCTGTGTGCAGAAGCCAGTGCCCCTTCCTATGCTTGTTGTATTTCTGCATGTCAAATTATTTAGTCAAACGTGTGTATGTGTAGGCTGATTTGTCTTGTCTATATGTGGGAGGTGGGAGAGCATCTCAGGACTGTGGAGTAGGGCTCGGCTAAAAATAGCAACATCGACAGTTAGGGATGCTCTCACACTCTCTTTCTCTCTGCCCAAATCTCTGCACCTCTCTGTCGTCTCCCTCTCCCGCTCTCCCTCCCCTGCTCTTACTCTCTCTGCATAGCTGCCGTGCTCACCTCAAATGCACCCTACTACACTGTATTACACAACACGCAACAACACTACGCCGCTCAGCTTGAATGGATATCAGCACGACGGTGGGTAGGCTAGCAGTTGCAGCCATCAAGCTTGAAAATCAGAATTCAGATCAGCTAGTGTCTGCACTGCTGCCGACACTTGGAAGGACTGCAGCGTCATAACCAAGGCTGCAACACACACACACACACACACACACACACACTCAAGTACACACCCAGGCAGGCGACACCGAGTTTTTATAATGTTGAGGCAGCAGAATAGTGACCAATCTGGAACCAAACGAACAAATGTGGCTTTAGCAACTTATACTTCAGCTGCTAAAACTTTTATTTAACTCAACATTTTACAATATGCAACTCTCAAATGTCATATTTTGTCTCTTTACAATCCAGGGTTCATGAGAAGTACATGGATGGATTTCCATTCTCATCCCAACTTTAGTTCAAAGATTTTAGTGCATCTAAATTGAAGACATGTCAAACAGGACTGAGCTCCTAACCATTTTTACTGATATGTATTCCCTGGTTTTCTTACCTATCACTTAGCTATGTTTAAAACTTGATTCTGATTGGTCAAAACCAGGGACGTGTGGTCATGGGGGGGCAAGTGTGGCAGAGCCTCACCTGCATCATGAAGAGTGAAAAATAATGATTAAATATAATCTTTTCAATTTTAGTTATCTGGTCTGTGCTTTGTATTGAGTTCCTGTTTGAATTCAATAATGTCCATTATTTCATAGTCAAAATTGCTGAATTTGCATATTTCCCGTTCAAATACATTGGCGAGACGCGAAGTGCGGCAGCGAGCAGCCTCACCTCACCTCAGATTGCACAATCCCTCACTGACTGGCTTGTAATTGTCAAGTGTCTTTTTCTGTCTCTCTTCACGTCTCCAATATAATGTTTTCAGACACTTTTAATATGCACTTTAGTTTCCCACAGTCAGGCTAATGTATTTAATATTTGTGTATTACATATTTAGTTTTGCTGATCGCACAAAACCGCAGATGAAAAAGTGTGAGGTGAGGCAGAGTACTGTAGGGGGCCTAAGAGAGCACACAGGTTCACGTTGCTGCCGTTCTTCTACGCAGACACATGGCACCACAATTTCAAAATCAAGTGCACAGCTGCAGTCTGTTCATTCTAAAATTTTGCTCCAATTGAAAGCCAAACATGGAAGATATTATATCTAACCTTGACACTTTCTCAAAACTTGAATACCAATTGAAACGGGATCATTAATAAAGGAAGACCGAGACTCTAATCTCTAAACCAGCCATGAACCTCACCGCAGGTCACTGGTCAAACCCCCTTGACAATGGTTACTAATTCTGCAAAGCAAAGGTCACTTACAGGGACAACCTGATCACACATTTCAAATCAATCAGAGGAAAAAGTTACGGCACATCCAGTGAACCATTTACGATTTCCCCTTTACCGTTTGACAGCCTGACAAAAACGGAACTTTCAGAACTTACAGAAAACAGAGTCAAAGAAATGTCAACCAAACTAATGAAAACAGACACTAAGTAACCACAAACCACCACTTTGGTGGAATGGGCTTTGGCAGTGTCACAAGACTGAGTGAGAAGGAAATGTCAACATGAAAGTTACGGGGAAGAGGACCTCATACATACAGGTGCTGCTGTTATTTTCTGTGTCTCATAAGTATACCACCAGCATGTTAAGTTGAATGTTAATTTGATACCTTATTTGGCTCATAAGAATAAGGAGAGACTACTTTTTGCTGTATTAGTAAATCGCATTGAAATCAATAAAATCATCTTTAGATCAACACTTATTGCACGTTAACACCAGACGCGAACGATAGTGCTATTCGCACGAATACAGACGCAAGAATGTTTTGTGTTTACTCACTCTATTCGTGCGAATGACTCGCTCAATTTGTGCGTAGAAATCACGTGTACACGAGTGCTCAAGACGCAAATATTCAAGAGGGGGAGGGGGGGGTACCTACATGACACTAGTCTGTTGTAATCAAACAAGGTTGAGCTTGTGGACATTGAATGTGGAAGCTTGTTATGCTAAAGGGGGCAGAGCTAACTTCCTACTACAACCGATAGCTGGATTCGAGTGATAGACAACATTTTTCACAGCTCACCACATAATGCTCCTCACTCTCTGTCCTCACAGTGAGCTCCTTTTATTCCTGATCCAATAAAACAGGTAGAGTCACAGAGTTTTGGGAAGCTGCACAGAGATAGAATTCAAGGGGCCCATATATTCCAGATGAGTGAATCTCCGCTGGTCCATACTTCACACCTCACGTCACAGGGTGATCTGCACACTGATTTGCTATCGTGCCCGATGGATTCACTGGAGTTCAGATATTTCAACTACTGCGAATCATTCATGCGAACCATTCACATTGCCCAATTCGCGCCACCAGACCACTACTGGACTTTACATGTAATTCATTCCTGTGAATAATTTTATTCGCGTTTGGTGTGAACACACCATCAGAGACAACTTGTTGTAAATTTTAGTTGGCAGCTGGGTAATAAGCAGGTTAATGTATAACTAGCTGCTTGTTATGCCAAACAGAATCCCTTCAGGGTAGGGCTGGGCGATAATTATAATAATATGATTTTTCTCAATGTAAATATAACAAATGTTCAATAAATATTTGATATATTTAACCCTGTCATTACACTCCCCCAACCCCTAGAAAGGGAGGGGGCGCTAATGAGCCTTAAATGCTAGTTGCCACCCAACATTAGACAGAAGTAGAAGACTGTTAGCACTGGCAAAAATGAAGGATTCAAGAAGCTTTTCAGAGAGCAAAATCCAGATACAAGCTAACACCTTTCACTCAGGACCAAAAATCTGCCTTTAATTATACATTAAATAATGATTTGATATTTATCGTAATAATTATCGATTTCAACTGATATGAAACATTTTATCTTGATAACATCTTTTTCAATATCGCCCAGCTCTACTTCAAGTTTGACATCCCGTCAGGGTCTTGTCTCAACCTGTCAGGGTTTTATTTGGCATAACCACTAGCTGACTATGCATCATACCTGACCTGAAGTGATTTCAGTCCAGTTAAAACTATAATATCTGAATATCACTAATAGAACACACATTACTGATGGTGTTATTGCTTTGTCAATTAATCTGTCAATGATTTCTCCTTAGATCAAATGGAATAAATAATATACATATTCTAAAATGAAGTTTGAAAGTAAGATTAAAACAAGGTTTCTGTATTTAAACAAAAGCGGTTTTATACGCAAAAATTGTGGACAATAAATTCAAAATGATGCCCAGCATTTGTAATTACATCAATAGTGATTAAATCCTTTTTATAGGCACAGCACAATAGAGGATTAAGCTTTAAGTCTACAGTGTAATTCAATGAAGCTTCAGTTAGCTTTAACCTTAATTAAGACAAGCATACCAAAAGGAGAGGAGAGAAGCAGAGTATGAAAGAAAGAGAGAGAAAGAGAGAAGGAGAGAAAGAGAGGAGCTTGTCCAGACAGTGGCAACCCCTTGTCACCAGGGCAGCTGTTGCCATGGAGTTATCCACTGCCATGATGAACCAACAATGCCAGGGAAAGCACCTGCCTGGCAACATTCATTTCATGATATCTAATACCAGAGGTAACAACATGGACAAAAATGTAAGAAGAAACTGGAAACACTATGAAAAGTAAGGAAAGACAAAAATCGCACACATTAGAGAAAATGATAAAGATGGAGAAACAAAGGCAGGGAGTGAACTGATGGCTACCTCTCCATTTATCAGTCAACATGAATCAAGTGACGCTGCAAAGCAATTAAAGATGGCAACAGAGAAAAACTGCTTTGGATAATCTTCTGAACCTGTCCTTGATGTCTGCTTTTCATATAGCAGTCGAAATTCCAAATAGCGGAAGCGCTTTCAAAACCAGGTCTTAAACATAATATTTATGTCCCCCTTCCCTCCTTCCTCAGAAATCTTTCAAGCTGACACTGTATTTGCCACCATATTGACTCCAGGTCCTAATCTGAGAGTACCTTACAGCTAGTTGGGGTTATTGAATGGTATACATGCATGGTCCATGTGTATCAAAGATGTCTTTGGTTAGGACAAATGCTGACATGCTGACTGAGCAGGCATGGTGCGTCGACATTAAGAGGACGGGACCTGTCTCCATCTCTATTTCCTTCCACCACTTACTGCACATCCAATCTAGAAAATAGTCACTTCACACAAAACATTGATTGGGAATGGTTTTGTTGATTGATTGAATGTTTGTGTTACACCTACAGTTTCTGTCTCTTTTATTTTTCCAATTTAAAAAAAAGTAAAATTAACCAGACTTCTTTCAGTGCGTTGACTCGATTGCAGTTAGTCTGAGATCTAAGCTGTGTCCATAGCACTGAGAAATAACAGATTCTTGCTGTGGGAGTTTTAACCAATTAGAACCAAGTATTTAACACATGCGTGTCTCCTGGTGATACATTTCATTGATAAACTGTTTTTGTTATGGTTGCAAATTTTTAAACCTCAATGTGGGCGAAAATGTCACATGTCTTATAGCCCAATAATATTTTAGACAACAAACAATGAAGACATCACTAGCAGTAGAGTACACCAGTGTTATAGTTGACCCAATGACCCTCACATCAGCACAGCGCCTCATCTATCCTAAACTCACCGAACCCTCCTGTTCACTCCTATTCAAACCATGGCACACATCAGCTGCTGCCCACAGAAATACTTTATCCAAGTCATGCAGTCCATTGAGGAAAATACAACAAAGATTGAGTATATCATACATATTTCAACAACAAGACTGAAGGCATTCAATGTCAGCAGTTTCCATAATCCAGTTTTTAGTTGTCAGAATTTTGGACATGTTTCAGTGTGACACCAAATTAAAGTAAATGAATGAATGAATGAATGAATGAATGAATGAATGAATGAATGAGTAACTCTATTCCGATGAGCAGCAGCAGAAATGGGCTGATCAAAAAGGGTTTCGGTTGAAGCAGAGCTTATAGATGCCTAAATGTGGGAACACAGGGCTGTGAGAACATAGGCACGCTCCCCAAAATGACCACTCAAATGAGTGAATTGATGTCACGTCTCTGGATATGCCTGTCTTTGTTTGTTTTGTTTTTGTGCAGGTATACTGGAAAACAACGCAAAATGAGACTCGCCTAAAGCTCACATGATTGGGAAATGAGCTGGCTGTCAGTGTATTGACTGACAGTGCACTTATGATTTCCGTTTTGGCTCTAATTGTTACTTTTATTTTACTTATTTTATAACTGGGTCAAAACCGACCCTAACAACACAAAGGTTATAATTTAACCAGAGCATTTTATGATTTAGTGACAAAAAGGTTTTATTTTGTTGAAATAGAGGTTCCTAACAAAGTCAAAAAGCCTTGATGCAAAATGGGAAGAATGAAAGTCCTCTGTGCCACATTGTACTGTTCCTTTGCAACCTGTGAAACTGCTTCCAATAAACAAAGTTATAAGAAAGAAAAAGCCTTGATTCAATAAAACTAATTTATGTGGTTCTTTTACGCATTTAAAAACTAAAACGGGTCGGTGCCGATCCTAACACAAGAGGAAGGTTAAACAGGGGAACTGAGGTGCAACAGCCGGCCCCTGATATATAATCAGAATTTCCTAAATCTAGCTTTAATGCAGCAGAATCAAAAAGACAGTATTCAATATGGACATCAAAAATCTGATTTTCTATGGAAGTTGACACGTTTTCCTACAAATGCTACCAGGATCGACCTGAAACAAATCTCATGCACCAACAGTGAAGGTATTAAGCTGAAATGGATGTAAACGTGTGGACACTTGTCAATCTGAAGCACTGCTACTGAGAAGACCATGAATGCATTAGGTTACCAATACCAGTATGTACGTCGCTTTGGATAAAAGCGTCTGCTAAATGACATTGTAACATTGTAACCAGCACTGCATCATCTACGTCACTGTCACACTGACGCATGTTGCATGCAGCATTGGGGACCGAGTCTGCACGTTTAATGAGAAACTACTCACGGACTCATTAACTTACTCTGCCAAAGGAGAAGCATTTAAAAGGTTCATACATCATGATACTTATCGACCCGTTTAGTATTCTTAATATCAAAGTGACCTGTATAAGCCGGCACCGCCCCCAGCCTGTAAGGTCTTCACAGCATAATGATCTCTGAAGCTTTAAGTGGGGTTCTGTCGTTTCAGCGTCACAACACTGTGGCTACCATCATTACCTGTAGCGGCAGGTGCTGTGGTATCCCCGTGCACCTGCTGTTCATAAACCGCTTGGTTTATAAATGTCCTCCCCTTTAGAGTGACGTGAAGCTGTGCCGAGCTGCAGGCTAAAAACTACGAGAGGAACCGTCGCTGTCACCGGAACGAACCGGTGGAAGAAACAAACCGTTTTACAGTTAACATCAAACGGATTTCCGAGAAGCCGCGGAAGCGACCGTCACCGCAGCCAACGGTTGTTTTGACTTTCAGGAAAACTCGTGACGTCACATAGAGAAACGGCAACCCCTTTCTCTCGTGCACGAGCACGCGAGGCACACACACACACACACACACACACACACATACACACACTCACAGAGAAACACACTCACACATCCTACCGTCACGCCCCGTCCTCCCGTTTTTCGGTTTGTACGGGTTTTATCTCAGTGTGAGGGAGCCTACTCATCCACTGTGGAGCTCTCTCTCATCATCCCATTCCAACATCCCGTGTGTGTCCGCCGGCTAATAAGCCAAGTATCGCGAGATACAGTGGAGGCGGTTTGTCAGGCGGGCAGCAGAGGCCTGGGTTTGTTTGGTCCTGCTTACAGGAATACAGAAAAAACAGTCAAATACATAAGGTTGTCACGGCATTAACGATTAAATGAGTACTTAAGTTTTCTTCAGTTAAACAAAGAAAAAACTAAAATGATTGTGTTTGGAGCCAAGGAAGAAAGGTTGAAGGTTACTGCTCAGCTCCAATCTACAAAGATGAAATGTTCAAACTAGGTTACTAAATTATTTATTATTATTAATTTTTATTTTATTTTATTTTTATTTGTATGTCTTATTCTTATGCCTTGTACAAAGAGAGCACCGTTCACCTAAGACAAATTCCTTTTGTGTTCAAGCATACCTGGCCAATAAAGCTGATTCTGATTCTGATTCTGAAATGCAGAAAGTGTGTATATTCCCTTTAATCCTTACTGTATCATTATGTAACCTCATATGAAGTAATCTCAAAGAAACCACAATTTGGCTCTTTACATCAAAATAGGCAAAAGAAAAATTAAATACAAAAGAGGAGTATGACTCAGCAAATGTACTTTTTCCATGGATACTTTTTGCTGCTCTTGACTGACTCAAGCAGTCGTTTGTCCTTTTGCACAGCCAGAGAGAAGGCCTTACATGACAAGTCACAGTTTATAGATATTTGAAGTTGATTTTTGATCAGCTCTGTGCTGCATCTGTTTCTTGAGTCTGACCATTTAATGGCCATTAGAGAGAAAATCCTCTCCACACTTCTTTGCAGGACTTGGTCAGTAAAAGTGTAGAAGTGTGTTCTTTGCACTGTTTTTGATGTACTTACAGTTCAGGTAGTAGGCTTGACATTGAGGATCATGAAAAATCCACCAGGACCATGCCGCTCTAGAACAACACAGCCAAATGAAGCTGAACAAAGCTGACTAAGGTCACACTGTACTAATGTACTAAGGTGCAGGTGTGTAAGGACAACTTTCAACCGCTAGCTGTGCAATACAATGTTTTGGTATAATTGTTGATAAAATCAATATAATTACAAAAAATAAATGATTAAATAAATAAAAAATGCTGTAACTGTTAACATGCTAGTTCAATTTTTTAAATTCACAAGTTGACTCTTAGTTTTGGGGTGACATGTTCCAAGAATAATAATCCATAGGCAAACCTGTAAGTAAGCCAATATTCACAATTACAAAACAGCAGCTAGGATGATGTTTGTTTCATTCCCGATACCTTATTTGTATGAAGTCCCTCTGTTTAATTCATCTTTAAAGACATTCTTTAGTCTTTGCACTCCACACCATTGCCCCATAAGGTTTATAATTCAAAGAAAGAGCCCTACTGTACATCGAAAATGTTTGAGAGCACTTTTACGGATAAAGCAATATTTACTTGTTCTAAGTTGCATATCTTTTCTCAAAAATCCTGTTCTAATTGTAACCGTAATCGACACACACTTTGGATTTTTCCATCAATTAAATGCAGCACTATTTCAATAGTTTGTGAAGCAGTGAAGGAATGTAGAACACTGACACTAAAACAAAAAACTGCAGTACCTAAGATTTGTTGACGGTTGCATTGACTAAACAAGACAACTGCATAACATATGACGACAGCTGATTAATCTAGTGTAAACCGAAGAGTCAGACATGCAGGTCTCACTTTGGAGATTCAAGGCATTTTGAAGCCTGTGCATGTCTTTTGGAGCCTGCAGAGTCAGCTTTAAACACCAATGATGGGCAATCCTTAGGGTCCCAGCATAGGTTTGGTCCTACAAAAGCCTTGTGACTTAAAACTGCTTCCCCCTTTCTTCTACTCTCTATATCTCATCTCCCTTCTAATTTGACATGTGAAATTAGCACATACTTTGTGATCAACATGCCAACCTTTAAAGTTTAGAAATGATGCATGAAAAAAAAGTAACATCCCTTCCTCATCTGTTATTCTTACTCTGTCTCTCCAGGTGGTGCTGAGTGTGGAGCTGTGCAGCAGTGGCAGAGGGTGTAAGTATGGGGCCATGGTGGGCACAGAGTGCAGACACAGGTGTACCTAACGTGTCAGATAATTTATGTGTGTACTGTTCTGGCCTCTCTTAACACACATGCACATATTGCCATCAGCTGGCCTTCAGCTCACAGCCCTGTGTGCACAGAGGGAGTGTGAGCAGAAACCAGCAGCCAGGGAAGGTGTGTCTGAATGTGTGCGTGCGTGCATGTGTGTGAAGGGGAGGCAGTGGAGGTGGGGGTAAAGAGACAGCTTGAAAAGGAAAAAAGCAACACAGGGGAGCCCTTCTGTTGCCATTGCTGTGGCCAGACGTGGCCCTGTGACACACACATACACACACATGCACATATAAACAACTTAGACTTAGTCTCCAACTTTGGCTCTAAGTGCTGCTTTGTCCTAAATTTCCCCAGCAATTCAGCAGTGTTAAAACATTTCACTAAAACCAGAACCTCATATTGGGGCTTGGGAAAAACACTGGAGATCATCAAAGGGATTCAGAAACTTTAGGTTTTTTTTTCATCTCTATGGTTTTCTGTACATTTTCCAAGCAGGAGGGTAGGTGGAAAAGCTGATGTATGTGATGTACTAGCTGATGTATCTACCAACAATCAGAAAGATATTGCCCTTTCTAAAACTGTACTGCTATGACTAAAATTGACTCCACTATGACAATAATGGCCTCTTTTCAAGGAGATCAAAGTCATTATCTGATACAGAATAAAGGTCTAACTGTGTGAATGCTTACCACACAGTGACTTGATTCTGTTCTGCTTTATTCCATGATGCAGCTCGGAGTCATTCTAACAGATACACATATATTCTGTGGATTTGTACTGTTCAACTTAGTATTACTGTCTCTTTTTCACTGTTGTGTTACTCTCCGTAAATTGGATTAAGAGTGATCCTATAGCCTACTTCCTGGGTTCCCCCCCTAAGGCAACATTATACACAATCTTTGCAGTGGAAGAGTGAATTAGTCCGATCAGCCAGATCAGCTGGAGAGGAACTACATTTAAAGTGGGATCCTCTAGGTATGTTTTGCTCATTTATGCGTAACCTCACACACAAGAGCAACACATGGTGTATGTTTGTGAACTCCAGGCATGTCGGGTTTCCATGTTAGTGCAGAGTGTAAGTCAGTCTAAATCAAAAAAGTGCCACACTGATTGACTTGTGTTCCAATCCCTTAAAGTGTAATGTCATCCAAATTCATAGAGTTGAATCTGCCATTCTGATGCTCATTTTTCTTTCTGTCTTCCTTTGTTTTTTTTGGCCCTTTCATTTTACTTTTAAATAACACCTTTTCAGAGAAAGACTGGCTAAATGTTATTTTTCATATGACTTGTACACACAGTTAAGTGGTGTTAAACTAGAAAGCATTGTTTCATAAATCATTCCTCTTATTGTGCTTTTCCTTCAGTATTTGTGTCTGTGGCCATTAATCTCTTTTTTCCACTGGGACCCCATGTAGCAGGCTCCCCTGTGGTCCACTGTGCCATCAGCTCTCTTCAACCTGGACCCCTGACTCCCTGTGGGTCAGATGGTATGCTGCCTCTTGAATCACACACACACTCTCTTTAAACTTTGAGGTGACACCAGAGCACAGAAGGTCTGTCCAGGTTGAGATACACACACATTACACACACTACAAAACTTCCAGCTTTTGACTATAACAACATCCCAACCCCCAGTCCCACACCTCCTGTCTCTGCAGTGCTGCCACACACACGTACCCTATACCCCCCCAGGTTTGCGACTCCCTTCTGCAGCAAACCCAACCCTACATCTCCACACCCCCACCTTAACTTCATTCCTTTCTCCCCAGCTCCCAAAGCCCAGGGCAGCAGCAGCCGTGCTGGCCGTCCTGGCACCCTGAACCTCTTCTGTCTCTCCCTGATCTCTTTGAAGTGGCTTCAGGAGAGAGGTCGGCCTCGCCCCGGAGACCCGCATAGAGGTAGGGACAGCTGCGGTCAGACAGACTTCTGTGCAGGGGATACATACACACGCAAACAGACACATACACTTTTGCACACCCGAGACAGGACAGAGCAGCTGCATCCACGGTGTTGAAGGTGTGCTGTGCAGCAGGACAGCTTGGGAGCCAGTATGGTCCAGCATGCTCTGCTGTGCTGTGCTCTGCTCTGTTCTGGGTCACCTATTTTGCGCTCAGGTGTAAAATCTGGAGCATACCAGATGACCAGATAAAAAATTGTATATTTCAAAAAAAGCCTTTGGCCTATATGCTATGTTGTTTTTTTGATTCTATCATACATTAATGCTCCTCCACTTTGTATGTTGTATGTTGTATGATGAAAATGAAATGTCACTTCTGACTTATTGATTTATGCAAACAAAATTATTGGCTATCATGAACTAATGAATCACAAATGTATGATAAATACACCACACATTCACTTTTTCAATGATTGATTGATCTCTAAAGAAACTTGAAATTCCTTCTCATATTCCTACTCACATTTCATCACTCAGCACTTTAAGATGATTAACTACTCTAACACCAGAGTAAGAGCAATCAAACTTTAAAATTCTCCTAAATACAAAGAGAAACTACTCCAGAAACTGAACTTTAACTCATTTTGCATGAATTTAGTCTATATTTGTTGGAGAAAGTGCTAACTAGAGCAGCAACTAATGATAATTTTGAATGATGATCAAACATTTGATCATGTTCTTGATTCTTAATAGTTCTTAGTGAACACTTGTCTATTTAACATGACAAATTAGGAATTATGGTTGTATGTTTTGGACCCTAAATCTGACCTGAAAGTTTGGAAAAGGTACAACAATAAAATCCCAAAACAACAAAGAACAGAGCAGGACATTTCTGTTTCATAAGATTTACCTTTATTATGATTTATTATGACATCGTGCGTCCCTCTCACATAATTCTTGTTTGACTTTTTTAATGCTGTCCAGAGCAGCCTGTTTCTCATCCTGGGATTACTCCAGTATGTTTCCTCAAAATGTGAAGCTTTGCCCACATTTTGTGTAGACACCTTACATTTTGCCTAAATATTTGAAACAGCATAATATCACCTCTACAAGCATTCAATGTAAATGTAGTGAATGGTGTAAATAAAAAGCAAAGATGACAGAAGTTTGACAACTATAATATTTATTTTTAACTTTAGACCAGCTTTAAAAATGGAGCCACTTGAAGAAAAAGCGCTGCAAAAACCGACATTATTGAATCACTTGTTGCACCTTTGCACTTGATTTACTTTGTCCTTTCTTCTTCTTCTTCTTCTTCTTAACTTCTTCTTCTTCTTCTTCTTCTTAACTTCTTCTTCTTTTTCCTCTTCTTCTTCTTCTACTATTTCTTTTTCTTCTTCTTCTTCTTCTTCTTCTTCTTCTTCTTCTTCTTCTTCTTCTTCTTCTTCTTCTTCTTCTTCTTCTTCTTCTTCTTCTTCTTCTTCTTCTGTGTCCTCCTTTCCTCTATCTCCTTTCTCTTCTTCTCTTTCTTGTAACCTCCCCTTCTTTTTTATCTCCTTGTTCTTCGTCTTCCTTTTGAAGGTTGTTATGCCAGCCTGCATCCATGATTTTGTAATTTCCCTCCGTTTTCTACATCTCAGGTTTCATTCATTTACAGATTTATTTTTATTTAAAACATTGTATTAGACCATCAAATTTCTCCTGATTTATTTTTGAATAAAGCATTTCTCTTATGGAAATATATTGGAGTAAAAGTACACGTTTTATTTCAGAAATAAAGTGGAGTATGAGTGGAAGTTTACAGAAATATAATAACTAGTAGACCGCTGATACTCTCAGAAAATCCTTAAATAATGTCATATTTTGTGGCATCACACCACTGATGATTAATTGAGAGTTTCCAACTAATTGATAAATTGACTTTTAAATGAATTATTGACTGTTAACTGTCTGTTCCCATATTTGAAGACAACTGAGATTAACAACACAATGTGATTCTTCAGAATGATGAGTGTGTGTTTGTGTGTGTGTGTGTGTGTGTGTGTGTGTGTGTGTGTGTGTGTGTGTGTGTGTGTGTGTGTGTGTGTGTGTGTTTGTGTTTGTGTGTGTTATTTAGAGAAGCAGCAACATGAGGTGACTTTAAAGTGAACATGTCTGTTGGTTTTGGTGTTAGTCTGTGCACTTGTGTCTACATGTGTTTGTTTGTTGCCTGTTTATGTGCATCTATGCCTGCATATGCTCACATATTCACCAATGCAGCATGTGTGTGTGTGTGCGCATCTTTATGTGTGCATGCCGTCTGCTCTCGTGAGGACAGGTTGCACTCCCTCAACAATCACCATGTCCCCTGACCCTTGCAAGTCAGCAAAACACACGCTCATATTGTCCTGTATGCCCAGCCCCACTTTACACACATGCCTCCACCCCCAGGTTGGAGCAATCTGGTTTCTCAGGTTTCTTTGCAGTGTGCAGCTGCTCTGCCCTAAAAATGAAGGGCTGGGGGCCAAAGGGGTGGAAACAGATTTGAAATGAACTTCACATGAGTGGCAATTAAACCGCAATAACATCTTCATATAAGTGATAATCTGCAATTATAACATTTATTTTACTCTAAAAAAACTCTAAATAAACTGCCATATACTCACATTTCACATCTCCAGTCATCCAACATCTTTGCCACTTAATCCTATTTATTGATTTATTTTCATTTAAAACTACAAACATAGTACAAAATATTTCTCTACTATTAGGTTAAATCAGCATTTTATGGGTAACTGCTTGACTCTACATACATTTGAAATTACCAACACTGTTACTGCATTGCATTTCAATCACACGGCATCTTGCCCTACAAGCCAATGCTCATTTACATCTCTTGTTTTACAGTTTTTACCTTATTACCGTACCTTACCTCTTATTGTAAAGCTACTGCATTTTCTTCTTTACCATCTCAAACATGGAAAAATATGAAGTGATATATTGTTTTTAATTGTCTTTTTTAAAGCTTTATCAGCTTTTTGCAAGTAAAAAAAAATGCATGCCATGAAGTTTCAAATTCAAATACAGCTATGACTGCAAAATTCTATATCATGTAGATGGTCTGCGTTTCCCAGTTAAGTGAGCCATGTTAGCACTGAAACATGTAGATCGCTCTTCCTTTTGAAGCAAGTGCTCCTAATACCAGCCCCAGCAGATGTTCATTTGCTAAGTCTGTATCTGTGTGTTGTATTTCCAGTACCTGTGACGGCATGTGACTGCGGGAATATTTACGGGCAATGGTAAAAGCAATTATGTGATTGACCGCTGCTTAGCAGCAGCTGCTGCAGTAATGTAGGACTCATTTTGCAGCAAGGTGATAAAGAGAGAGCTGAGCCACAAAGTAAAGGCTTTGATTTACGAGTGGTGCTCTTGGCAGTGACTGTAACAGTGAGTCTGCACTTTAAAGAATAGTGTTACATTTGTTTACAGGGTGACAGGAAAAACTGAGAAGCTTTGCTTTAAAGTGGTTTGTCCACTTGTATATATTGTTATGGGTTATTGGCTGTGTGGGTCTCAGTGTTTGAGGATAGACGTGACCTGCATGAAGATTTTGGAGCAGCCAGAAACCTAATTTTTACTTCAGTGACACAAACACCTCCAGGTTCAGGTCGGTGTGACATGAGCATGCATGTACATTCTCTGTCTCTGTCTCAAACACACAGAAACACACTCACACACCGCTTCTGTCACTGCTGTTCCAGCTGCATGCTGGAGATCCACTTGGTGCCATCAGTGTAGATTCTGCTCAGGGGTGGAGTCAATGGAGCAGAGGGAGGAAGATGAAGAGAGCAAGGGAGAGAGAAAGAGAGGGAGAACTTTGATGTGTTTCTGCTCCAGGAGGGCTGAGGCTGATGCTGCTGAGGTGTGACTTTGGTGCAAGGCTGACCTTAAAAACTTTTAAATGGTTTATGGAAAATATGGTTTCCAGGACTTCTTTCTCAATGTATTATTGATCAAAATGAGATGAATGTGAATTAAATAATTATTTTTTCCTATCATTTATCAATTAAAGGGACAGTTAGTGTATAACCTACACGAGATGCTGGTCAGCTCAGCCCCTTTTGTTGAGAAAGCAGCTGAGAACAAAAGCCAGGCTACCAGCCGCTGTAGAAAAGGTGAAATCTATGAAAGAGAAGAACGAAACTTAAAGGGACTGCTAATTGAACATTATAACAGAATTTTCATGATCCTGTCTGTCAAAATAATGGACAGCGAGAGAGTCCAATGCAGCCTCTGATCCTGATATCCATTTTTGGGAATATCGCCCAACCTTGATTCAAGTAATAATCTGGTTACTTCCTCTTTGTGTTGCATTGTGATTACCTCACTGGTCACCTCACTGATGTTTGACAAGATAGATAGACCTGAAAACTCATCATGCATTCCATTGGTAGTATCACAATGCCATTTGGGCAAGGCAAGGCAAGGCAGCACAGGACAAGACAAGACAGGACATGATGGGACAGGTGGGGACAGGATGGGACGTGGCAGGATAGGAGAAAATGGATACAGATGATAAAGACCAGGGTTAGACATTAAAGGACTGCAACAACAAATAATTAGACCAATGGAATTATATAAGGTAATAAGATGCATTTTAAGAAAAAACAATAATTATAAGACAGATGAGACGGATCAGAAAGAAAGTAGTGTGTTAAAATCACTCAATGACAGGGCATGGTAAATAAGACTGGATCTGACTGGATGGAAAACAACAGCTGAAACACTAAAACAACAGCACCAGCTCGACCAGTGACAGATGACAATTGAATGTCCCAGCACTCCCAGTGTCCCACATCCTCCCCGCATGTGCACAGCTGCATGTGTGCAAGCACCACTCCAGGCCACTAGAGAGAGCTGCGTTAGTTACAGTTGTACTGACGGCCCCAGCTGTTTGTCTGTCTGTCATCCAGCTCTTCATCTCTCTGAGATGCAGTAAACACATCTGGACGGTTAGAACTCTGTTTGTTTTAGTTATTCAAAGAACATCTGGAGCAGCACAGTGGATAACACTCCCAGAGGACCACAGCAGCTTACCAATTGGCCGAGGCTTTAGGAAATATTGTAGTATTTGTTGAATATCTCACGCAAGCCAGGAAAATCGTCTCCAGAGAGGATGGCAGGAAGGATATATTTACGATCTAACGCTGTGTTTGTGTTGGTGTGTCATTGTGTGCAGGAGTTTCAGAGGAAGTTAGGTTGTACACAGCACATCTGTCAACATCTGGGTGCACAGGCTGTGTTTGGCTTTCCAACAACTGGGTGAGATCAACACCAAAAACACACACAGTTTGAGCACAGCCAGAGGATAGAACAGCAGTAACCCCCTCCTACACACTTACACACACACATATCCACCCACCTCAAAAGCCTCCAATGGCCCCCGAGGGCCCCCAGTTTCCAATCCTGCCACTTCCTATTTCTGGTCTGTGCCTCCTTTACTGCCTTTGTAAGGCACATCTCTCTCCCTCTCTCTCTCTTTCAGTCTCCCCTTCCCTTTTGTCTTCGCACACACACACACACACACACACACACACACACACACACACACACACACACACACACACACACACACACACACACACACACACACACACACATACTCACTCACAGAGACACATTAACACTTTATGTGTAAATGTGATTCTCCCCAGGCTACTCGCTCCTCAGGGAGGCACAGAAGGAGTTGTCGTTGTCTCCTTCTCAGAACAAACTGCTGTGTAACATCTGTGTGCAGGAAGAGAAAGAGACAGATATCTGTCATGGGAGAAGACGTCTCTCACTCATGATTGTCTCTCAGCAATTTGCATTTCCCAAATGTGTCGCACACCGTGTTTGATAGAAAGTTGTCAGCGCAGACACAGAGGAAGTATGACTGATTCAGCAAACTTACAGTAGTTACATGTTTCTTTTGTTTCCTTCTTTTCTTGGCAATTACTGAAAAGAGAAAACACATTAAACCCTTGTTTTTGTTTTAGCTGTTTAATCAGTTATATTAGTGGCATCTGATGCCTGTTATTCACACAAATTAGACCCTTGTGAAATTATTTAGCAATCTGATCTGTTTTCAAACGCTGTGATTGAATTTTGTTGACAAAAAAAAAACTGTTTTCCTAAAAAGATTAACAGATTTTGGGTTTCACAAAACATAAATAATGACATATGACACATGAAAACTGATTTTACTGATGATATATGTGTAATCTTTCATCACAGATTTTGGAGGGAAAATCCTGCCCCCAAAACATGATGATATTCCAAGCATCATCCCATGTCCAGTTGTTGTTTACTCGGTCCGTATGAAGGCTGTCTGGAGGTCCCACACAGGGGAGGGCTGCACTGTGTCACCCCAGTGACAACTCACCATATGGGGGGAGAAGCGGACATCTCTAAGCTCTGTGGAAGTCCATGCACATGGATATCACAAACAGAGCTAAAGCCGCCCTGGCAGATGCCACCTCTGTGGTTACTATAGCACTCACACACACACACACCACAAACACACACACACACACACACACACACATGCGGCCAAATCTGCCCCAACATCACAGCTACATCCGTCCAGATGATCAGGCTAATTGTCTCCGACTGTTTGATGCTGAATGAACATGTTTTGTTTTTATCTCCTAACTGCTCTCTTGTTTACGAAGAGAATATTTTGGAGGGACTTTGCTTTTGATTGTTTGGAAAACAGCATCTTAATGACCTTAATAAAACCTATTTTCTGCCATATTGATTTTATTTGATAGAGACGGAACAAATTGGTAAACATCTGTATTAAAGTACAAGACGTCAACATGCAGGAGTTAGCAACACTGATAATATACATCTATACATTTACATATTTCAAAGTAAGTAAAATGTGTTTTTCATGCTAGAGGAGTCTCTCAGCTCACTGTTTTGGTTCAACATCTCATTTCAATCTCACCTGTCTGATCACTGACAAGCTGTTTTCAGCAAGTACAAAACCCTCAAACCTACCTGCTCAGCACCAAACAGCTGATAGACAGTTAGCATCTTGCTGGTTGATCATGTTGGAGCATTTAGCTGATTAAAAAGCTCAACACGGAACTCTGGACCTGTAAGACCAAAACAGCAGAACGATGAGTGAAAATTAAAATTTTATTGATAAGGTTGCCAAAAACAGAAAAGTGGTAATCCTGCTCTTTTTGTGAGGGCTGTTTTAACTGTATGCTAACAGGTTTGCCATTCTTATTTTGTTAGATGATAAATGTGAATGTTTTGATTTCAAAGTGTTGCCCTCAAGAGATTAAAGACATGCTTTCATTTGAGTTTATAGTATCATATGTGTGGTTCAAATAATCATCAATCAAACATTATTAATCTTAGCAAGAGCAAAGGGTTAACCCTCCTGTTATGTTGCAGGTCAAATTGACCCTTTATAAAGTTCAAAAACCTAAAAAAAAAAAAAAAGTTAAAAGTATTTTTTCGCTTAATTAGCATACAACATGTAAAATGAAAATTTGCAAATATGTTTATGCTATATATATATATTGGTTGTGTATCAATTTACCCTGCAGTCAAAGTGAAGGCTAAAAGGGATCAAAAGTGTCAAATACTAAATGTTTCTTAGCAACTGTGTTCATAAAAAAACAAGTGAGTTATCCTCACTGAACCATGATCTGTGCAAATTAAAGAAAAACATTGCACTATTGATTTAAATGGTTAGTAATGGAGTTAATAATGAGATTTAAAAAAAAGTTTATTGGGATTTTTTGGGGGTTCTGACACTTTTGGATAATTAAATATGCCCCGGGTCAAGTTGAACCACGAACATTATGTCTGTCCCTGAGAAATGAACATAACAGGGGGGCTAAGAGGTGAAGAAACATTAAAAAAACACAGTGACATGAAGGCAGTATGTAAGTTTTACAAAAAGCTGAAATTTTGGATAACTTTGAGCCCATTACTTGCAATGAATGACAGGGGTTTCAAGCAAGTGGGAACTCATGTTTTGAATTCTTACAATTTGAAATCAGTCAGTCAGGCAATAACAAAACAGAGGTTACTGACCCTGAATCGTGTGTGGTTTCACATTATTGTACAGCCGAACTGCACAGAAGTCCATGGTTGCTCCAATGGTGATTTTTACAAGTGACAGGGTAGTTTTACTGTGTTTTTTTGCATCCTCTTGAATTTTGATTAAAACCTGAAGTATCATCTGGAAGTTTGTGTTCCGATGACTTCTTTTCATAATTCTGTATTCCCAATCTCAGAAATTCAGTCTGGAGTTAAGTGTTTAATCACCTATATCATATACATAATAGACCTATATAGATATCCTTTATAGTCAATAAAGTCTTTGTATGCCTGCCTGCCCTGCTGGGTTTCAGGTGTTAGATGAAGAGATAGACAGCACGCTGCAAAAACAGTCTTCTGCAAAATGTTCTATTCTAAGGATTCACAATGAGTTGCACTTTGACATTTAGAACAAAGGGGGATGAGATTTTTTTGTCAGAAAAGACTACTTACACACATAAAAGACAAAATCAGCAAAGAGATAAATAATCTTGCTTTATTCACAAGGGGCAACTCAACCTGAAAGTTCCTGACAGGCGCTTTCAGAGTGAAGGCTCCAGCTAGAAAACAATAAGACCTTTTACTGCAGTTAATCTGAATTATACTCTCTTTCCCTCAGGAGAGCCACTGGTTTCACTTTGTTCTTGTATCATGAGGAGAAAATAATTGCAGAAGTTTGAAGTTGACTTGACATTGGTAATTTATCAAAGCTGCATGTAGTTTGATTTATTTAATTCTAATAGTTCTCTGAGCGCTTTGAAATGGCTTGTAGTGACAATCACATCAAATCCATCTCTCCCTCTCATCTGTCTCTCTTTCCACATCTCTATCTTTCATTTTCTCCCACTTTTTTATTTTTTCATGGTGCCTCTTATTCTCTTTTCCATAAAAAAAAAAAAAAGGTTGCAATTTACTACTCCTGAATAATGAGAGTATGGCTCCCCCCATTTAGCCTGAGGCTTACAGCACTAACATCTGGGCTGTTTGGCAGGCTTGCTGGATAGCCTCTTCAATGCTGCTCCAGATGCAGGCAAGGGAGGCCCAGCACACACACAGATGGATACACACACATGCAGCGCACACAACATTGGAAACATTAATACGTGCATAAACACATTTGCACTGCACACATGAGAGAGGCAGATGTGAGAACAAATACAGATGTGGGAAGAGTTAAAGATACAGTAAGCCGCAGACAAACAAATACATGCACAAATCCAATTTTGCACCCAGATGGAGACAGAGCGGCAGCTGATGTGGTGGGCAGAGCCGGCGCATTGTTGGCACAGGTAACATGTTCTCAACAGCTGGCGCAGGTTAGGGATTCCTGGGAATTGGAGCCACAAGGCAAATGTTCCCGCTGGCTCGGGGGCTGGCGGTGGCAGGCTGGCTGGCAGGCTGGCACAACATCACCCGTACACACACATTTTGACGTAAAAATGATGAATCCAGCGGTGGAAGCACACAAATACTGTCACTGACACAAAGTACAGAGTTGATTGTTTTCAGTGAATATCCATACACACTTGTACAGCAACATAGAGCACGTTCACGAGGATGCTCAGATGAAGACGCACTCAGAATTTTTACTTTTTTTAATATCCACTTGCTTTACTCTGAGTTCATCTGTATGTGTTTGTGTATGTGTCTGTGTGTGTGTGTACGTGCATGCATGTTTTGTTTTGGTCTGTGTGGCAGTGTATTAGCCTTTTCACTGCCTGGGGGCTCATTTCCTGTCGCAGCTGTTGGCTAGTTCCTCTGACATCTGGACTGCAGAGAGACAGACAGGCAGGCAGATAGACGGACACACAGAACAGAGGCTACAGTGACGCTTTTTATTTCAACAAGATCTTTGATATCTTACAATAAAGATTTGAGGAGATCACACGGCTGTTTGTGCAGTCTTGGCTTGGACTTTGGCTGTTATGCATCTGCTGTGGCTGTATTTATTTAAAGCTCTGTCCATGTTAGTGTTTTCCACTCTCTATCTCTCCCTCTCTCTCATTGTTTGTTTGTGTATTCGGCCTGGACAGATCCCGCAGCTGTAGCTAGAAAGAATATTCCCATATCTGGTTTTGGATATCTTTTTCTTTTTTTTTCTCAGAAGAAGAAGTGTAATTTTAAGAAACACAAATGATCGTTTGTTCTTTCAATGTCTGAACAGTAGGTATGATACAATGTCACAAAACAGCAGCAGACTGCCTCATAATCCTCAAATAACTCCTCATATTATAAAGTCTGTGTAGTATTGCTGTGGTGGCTTTTGTGGTACTTAGGTACCTTTGAAGCAGCATTATGTTATTTTCCTCTGCTGTTTACAACTGTTTATGTCTCCCACTACATGTTTCCAACAATACTGACTCTCAGTACTCCATCTCCTTAAAGTTTATATCAAGACTGTATTTCAGAAGTCTTTAACGCCAACAGTAGGCTCCAAACTTTGAAGTCATCTCGTCATTCCTCTTTGACCTTTTACATTCTCAAGGCTTTTTAAAACTCTGAAGTATTAGTGTAAGAGCATTGTTCTTCTTTTAATTCATCTCTTATTTCTTTGTTGGTCTCACATTCAGAAATATGTCTTCTGTATCATATATGCAACTGTAGTGTCAGTCAAATTTGGTTAGGGCTTACACCAATCAGCCATGACATTATGACCACCGACAGGTGAAGTGATTAAAATCAATTACTTTTTTAAATGGCTCCTAACAGGGGGTGGGATATTTTACCATTTTGTCCTTGGAGTTGATGGGCTGAACAGGAAAAATGGGCAAGTGTAAGGGTGTGAGCAACTTGGGGGGGGGGGGGGGGGGGGCTGTGGCTCAGTGATTGAGTGGGTTGTCTCTCAATTGGAAGGTTGAGGGTTCTATCCCAGGTTCTGCTGTCAACATGCCGAAGTGTCCCCAAACTCCCCACAGAGTGTGAATGGGATTGGTTACAACTGATGGCCGCTTTACATAGCAGCCTCTGCCATCAGTATTTGTATGTGGTGTGAACACAGACTGTATATAAAAGGGACAGCGTCGATCTGCCTTTTCTCATTGTACGGTTTTGAAGCCAAAATATCCCGTTCCAAGGTCCTACGGAGTTTCTCTCTACGGCAGCTGTCAGTCAAAGCAAACCCGGATGTAAAACCCCGCTTTTTAACCTCTGATAACTAACGAAAAAGAAACTTTTCAGAAAAAAGAGGCCTTGAACACAAAACAGTCAAATAATAACTACATATCACCGCAGCATACTGATGTGAGAAACATTCGTATGACATGTATTTATTTTTTAAAGTTTGACCGCAGCCCCATTCAAATGAATGGGGGAGACAGAGTTTTTGACCTATATTGAAGCCAGCCACTAGGGGGAGCAGTTTTCGTGGCAGCCTCACTTCGAGCCGAGCGAGATGGCGTCCATTTTATATACAGTCAATGGGTGTGAACGGGTGAATGTGATGTGTTGTAGGAGTGCCTAGACTAGACTAGAGAAAGCGCTATATAAAACATAGTCTGTTTTCCATTTACCATTTGGATGAGGGCCAAATTGAGATGGCTAGATGGATGGTCAGACCATCTCAAAAACTGCAGCTCTTGTGGGGTGTTCTTGGTCTGCAGTGGTCACTACCTGCCAAGAAAGGAGAGACAGTTAAAAGTCATGTTTGGAAAAGGCTCACTGAGGCGCACATAGGGCGAAGACTGGCCGGAGTTGTCTGATCCAACTGGCGTGTGATGAGAGCTCAAACTGCTGAAAAAGTTCATGCTGGTTCTGATAGGAAACTGTCAGAGCACACTGTAAATGGCATTCTTGGTGTATGGGGTTGCACAGCAGTGAGTTCAAGGTGATGACTTGGTGTCGAAATTCCCCAGATCTCAATCCAATCGAGCATCTGTGGGATAAACTTGACAAATAAGTCTGAACACATAGAGGCCCCACCTCAACACTCCATAACAGGACTTAAAGGATCTGCTGCTAATGTCTTGTTGCCACATACCACAGCACACCTATTGCAGTGATCTAGTGGAGTCCTTGTCTGTGAGGTCACGGCTGTTTTACCATCCACTGGACAAATTTGTAACTCTTGCAGCCAGCTATCTCAGCATCTACCCCAAAGATTATGAATATTTTGGTGCAGTAATTTGTGTTCCCTTAAGGATGAATCTATCCTCTAACTCTTCTCCTGCTGTCAGCATCTGGATGAATTCTCACTCACTGGTCTATCAACACCTCTTATCAATGATTGTGATTATATACCTGCTTAACATCTGTGTATTAACAATTTTAATATGAAGATATAACTGCCCGTAGAACATTATGGTTCTTCTGGCTCACATAGATTAAGTTTGAAGACAAAAGAAAAAAAAGAAATTGGAAGATAAAAGCTCCTAAGTGTCCGGCAGGGGTGTTTTTCTGTGGCAGGACAACTGGCCAGATGTGGAACCCATCCCCAAAAAAACCCACCCACCCACCACATCAGCCCGCCCACTGCAACACACACACATTCTCAAACACACATTCTGCTCAGTGAGGGGATGGCCGGCTGGCTGTTGGCTTGGAGGCGCCATTAACCAATTTAGCTTCCAGATGTCCATCATACAGCCGTCGCCAGAACTGCACAGCTCTCTGTGAGCTTCACAAGCACGGGTGCGAACAGCCTACACACACACACACACACACACACACACACACACACACACACACGAACACGAACACGAACACGAACACACACACACACACTGTGAGGCTGTGATGTGCTGATGCTGAGATACAAACAGTTGCATATAGAAAGGCAGAGACTTGAGATGTACAAGACGTCTTCACTTTAACACATCACACATACAGCAGAGTCGACTGCACTGGCGCTGCGCTCCTCCTGTGTGTGTGAGAGAGAGTGATATTTGACTGACAAGCACAGATTCTGATGAAATTGAGACTCATTTTTTGATCATTTCTAAAATGATCCTCCACCATCTGGAGAAAAGCAAGTTAAATACACAGTTGTTCCTCCTGATGTCTGGTCTCCCTGAGACACACACACATTGATCAGAATGTGTGCTCTCATACACACTCGCTTGTCTAGAAAGGCAGACACACACACAGAGACACACACTCTCAACGCACTTACACAAACACATATTCACTTCCTTCAAATGGACAGATGCTGCACCTCTAGAGGCACAGAGACCCAGCAGCTGTTCCCCAGCCAGTCAGATGGGCTTCCATTGGATGCTCATGAATATTTTACACTCAGTCGAAATGGCTGCATTCCAGACTCCTACAACAGCAGCCACAGTGGGCCAGATGATCAGATTATTAAACTGTAGGGACTAACTTCCTCCCACCCTCAGTTAGAAAAAAGAAAAACTTGACTGGATATTTTTGTGGGCTAAGGGACAGAAAGTTTTATTGGTTTGTCAGGTGACTTATATATGATAACATCTTACGCTAGTGGGTTTTGTTAGCCTGTGATGGGACCAGCAGGTGGAACTACAATATTGACGTCCCACCACACCAACTCACCAACAACATACTGTATCAGCGATCCCTTCAAGTCAGCAAAGTCTACAGCATCCAGTTTCTTGAGTTGGTTTGAAGAAGACACTCATGGTTATCACAAGTTCAATGATTCTTGTGTTTCTATTTGTTGTTGTCTCTTGCCATAGACAGACAGAACAACACAACGTGATGATTGTCAGCAGAGCTGTCAATCACCTGGTTTTATCACATTTTATAGCACCAATTTATGTTGATCGATGTATATTTAATAATTTCATCTGTGGTCCACCTGTTGAGATGGAGAAGGAGGATTAATGACCTATGCTGTCATCAGGCAAAAGAGGGAGCTCCAGATATTTTGGCTTCACTTCATGTCCTCTATCTTTTCTTAAGTCAATGGTTTTTTCTTACGATTCAAACATCTGTTTGGTTAGTTGAGTTTTTAAGTTTAGTCTTAAGTATTCTTTTTTACGGCCCTCCTTCGCAGATTTAGTTTTCTCTTGCCTCATTTCATATTATCTTAAAATCGGATTCATAGAATCGAACTTTGTAAAATTTTAAAGTCAAATTATTGAGAATTTACATACTTTCAAATAGAACCCCAGAAATCCTGGTTTCTCCTTCTGGAAGCTTTGCTTAGGAGTATTCAAGGTGTTCAAATCTATCATGAGTTTGGATATACTGCTCACCTCTGGGAGTAATCAAGGAATACCAGGATGTCTTGGATACAGAAAGGAAGGAGGGGAGCCAGTTGTCTTAAAATACATTGCTTCCTTTTCTCTGTCATTGTCACTGCCTCAGAGGATGGATTGATCTCATCAGGCCCCAGGCTGAGATTCAAACATCTGTCTGCCTCTCCCCTCTTTTCCTTCCTCTCCCTCTGTCAGCCAGCCAGAGTCTCCCAGAGTGTCTCCCCTCCTGCATCCACTCTATTACAGAAATGATGAGGGAAACTGTTGGACATGCTGTGGAGAATGCTTGCAGCTGCTCAATCCGGAAGTTATTGGATGGATAGATGGATGGATGAATGATTGGTTGGATGGATGGATGGATGGATGGATGGATGGATGGATGGATGGATGGATGGATGGATGGATGGATGGATGGATGGATGGATGGATGGATGGATGGATGGATGGATGGATGGATGGATGGATGGGGGAATATAAGGATGGATGAATGGATGAGGGAATAAAAGGATGGCTCAATGGATGAATGAGGGAATAAAAAGGATGGTTGAATGGATGGATGAGGGAATACAAGGATGGATGAATGGATGAGTGAATACAAGGATGGATGGATGATTGAGAAATGGAAGAATGGTTCAAAAGATCAATGGATGGATGGATGGATGGATGGATGGATAGATTGATGAATGGATTAATGGATATAAATATAAATGGAGAGATTGATGATTAATTGGTGAATGGAAGGAAAAACTGAAATAGAAGGATCAATGGCTAATGATAAAATAAATGGATTGATGGATGGATGGATGGATGGATGGATGGATAAAGAGATTGATGAAAGGATGAATAATTGCATTGATGAATGGATAAATCAATGGATGGATGGATGTAAAATTGGATGGATGGATGGATAGTTGGATAACTGGATGAATGGATCAATGGATGGATAGACCGAAAGATTTTTTTGATTATGGATGAACAGATGGATGAACGGATAGAAAGATGGATGGATAGGTAGTTTGAAGTATAGACCTACATGATGTTTGCCTTGAAGTTGTGTCAGCGTCCCTAAAATCACAAGCACAGTTCAGGTCATTTGGCCAAACTATAGAATCCACTTGTTTAAGCTCTAACCTTTAATCTTTATGAAACCCAACATGAGGAGTTTTGAGCTGTTTTTGAATCAATCTTGATATTTTTCTGCTATATTACCCATTAAAACTAAACAGAGACTCCGCTATAAGATATTTGCTGTGGCTTGAATAACCTTAGGTCTGCAAATTTCTTGCTTCTCTCTAGTGCCCCCCACTCATCCAAGTATAGTAACTTGGTACTCCACAAAACCAACATGGTAGCAACCAGACTGCTAAATTTGTGGTTTTAGATACGTGGTTGAAAAATCAATGAATGTTGTTGCCGTGAGTATCTCAATTTCATATACAGCCATTGATTATTTACTCCTTGAAGCAATTAAGTCGGACTGATTAGGTCCAAAATACATCTACATCTCAAAATACACCGCTTATTGAGGGACAGTGAGACTTTTGAGGTCGTTACTTCAAGGGAAGTCTAGATTTTTAGAAATTTATTTTTCCATGTCAAAAAACTAAATCATAGTTTGTACAAAAAACTTTTTTTATTTTATAATCTACTCTGTTTACTAGATATGAGATAATGTTTCTGTATGCAGCCTCTTCTACTTTGCCTTTGAGCTGCTTTTTATGGGTTTAAGTTATCATGAAAGCCCCCTGCGGCTTCAAAGTTAAGTGAGAGGATTTACAATATATGTAAATAAGCTTAAACATCCTTATCTCCAGATTTACCCATAAAATGATGGGTCAGATTCACAGCAAGCTGGCAACAGATGTGATATTTATCTGTCAATAGAAAGAAATACATTGGGGAAATGATAAGAAATAGGAAAGCTTGAGAGATTACAGAATACATTTTTAGAGAAAAAACTTGATTATCTGTGATATCAATAAAATAAAAACCCATGATAAACCATCCTGAGGTGCCGTTTAGGCTGCATCATATATGGGGTCAAATAAGGGTCATCCTCAAAATGTCTTCCTGCTTTTAAACAGCTGACTGTGTTGAACACCTTTGAATATAAAACTACCTTCTAACATGAAGACCTTGATATAAAACTATACTAATACTGAACTGAATTACTAGAATAAAAGATGCTTCTCTTTTTTATTTATCTAAATATACAGCACAGTTAATGACCAATTGGGTCAGTGCCTGCCCGACACTTTTTAAATGTTTTATTATATTGGTATTTGATTTCCTCTTTGTCCTGCGTAAGTTTCATTAAACTGAACTGAATGGAGAATTGGAGTGTAAAACATGGGATCTACAGCGACCTCCAGAGGTGGAAAGTGGAGAATCACTTACATAGAGTGCTGTATATACTGAGGAACGTCACTCTTACTCACATAATCTGACATTTTTAGAATGTCTTGAAGCTGTCCTAAATAAATGTAATTATAATGAAACTAAAAAGTAGTACACCCTCGTTCCCATGGTGACTGTTTCCCTCTTAATGTATCAGATAATGTGTGGGACACTGCAATGAATTTCCTCTGAGTTGTAAAAACAAACTCTGCTTTGAAAATTGGTCTTTAGTTTTTTTTTTGCTAAAACGCGATCTGCTTTGTCTTTTAGGGAGGATGAAAAAGTTATACAGATTATTTCGAATATCAGGCTGGCTCTGCTTTTTTGGCTCACATGCAAACACACACTTACAATCACATGCACTTGACTGTATTCTGGCATCTGTGGTAAAAAAAAAGAAAAGTTGCCCAGAAACACAGAAGTGTGTAAATTTGTCAATGCATGCAAGACTATTTGAAGTGCATTTCTGTACATTTTCCTACAAAAGGGAGCATCTGACAGTGAGGTAAGTTTTATTCACTGCATCCAGGGATAAATGTTTTTAAAACATAGTCGAATATTTAGCTTAATTAACAATTTCCCTGTTGGGATTTTATTTATTTATTTATATGTATTGCTAAAATTAGATAACTGTTTTAAAAGGCCTTTCCTCAAATCAGAGTCTCTCTGTTCAGTCCTCATGTTGAACTGTTCCTGCACCAAGCGCCTGATTGTATTTTCGTGCGTGAACAAGGGGCTCATTGTCATGCCCTGGTAACATGGATGCCTAAATTGACAGACACACAACAGGGTCATCATTCATTTGCATTTTAACAATTCCTTCAGCTATGACACCAGATCGTGTGAATTCATTACCATACAGGGCTGTGGTTCATCCAGCCATCTATTAGTAACGCCAATTAGTTTACTGGGACAGGTTTACAGGATGCAAATAGGTCTGAAGACTCACTCAGGCAGCCAGAGCTGCACAAACTTTTTCATTGCAAGGCTCCAATGACTCCAATGATTCTTTTTAAGTCCCAGTAATCATCAGCTGACAGGGTTTCAAAATGTGTTACATGTGACCTTAGATGTGATTGTAACAGTAATTAAATGTGCATCAGTCTATTTATTACTTTTTTAAGTGTACATTTGTACAAAATATTGAACTGCAACATAATTAACTTGTTGCCCCTCTTTTTCCAGGAGCCCTTTTAATTCAAATCCCTTGTGTTCACCCTGTTTTTAGCTCTTGAAAATCCCTTTCCTAAGAACTGTGAAACAGGTTGTCTTTTTCTGGACATGGAGAAACTCTGCTGCTGATGTTGCTCTGTGTCCTAGATTTGCTGTCCTCTTCCTTTGGATGTTATGTATGAAACGTATAACCTAAATGGCTACAGCTCAGCAGCCCTCTCCACTGCAATCCTGTTCTTCATAGAAAAGATATAAAAATGATCATGAGGCAGATGAATGATTAAACACACAACCCACGTAAGGCTTCACTGAGTTGAATAAACAAAATCAACATACATTCCTAACTGCTAGCTGCCAGGGAAGGAACAGATCAGTCCAGTGTGATTCAATGAAATGGAAACTGCAACTTTCAGGTTCAACAGGCCTTTCTAAACAAAGGACGGCACAGCAAGTCACTCCATCAGTGTCATAGTGGGAGAGAAACTGAAGTTCAAATTATAACCTGTTATATTAATCAGAGGCTGTGGCTTGGTTTACATTCATATTTTCAGCTTGTCTAAATTATTCTCTAAACTGAAACCTGTAATTATTTGTTTTATTATCAACAAAAATGCTTGCTTCAATTTGAATGGCATTTACCAGAGTCTGCAGTGCCAAGTTGTTAGAGTTTTAAAGAATGTAAGCTTTGGAGGCACAAACTCCCGTGTTTAGCTCACCAGTTTATGTGAGGGTTATTCTTGTTGTGTGGACCATTATGGGTATTGAAACACAGCTATTGCACATCTGAGGCAATAGGCCACCACTCCATCTTTTAATAGACTTTTGTTTACTTTTACATTTGTATTTTTTTCCATCTAATTCATCTACCACAGTAATTTACCTGTGGATTATAAAAGTTAAACTTATTATCCTTATATATTAAATGTTTTTAATAACAATAAAATTAGTACCTTGTCTTTGAAGTATTTGCAGGTTTTAGTCAAGCAAAAGCTAACCCAAATGCCAATTTAAGACCACTTTTGCAACCTCTGCAAGTGATGCACTTATTTTGTACCAGGGATATACTTTTTTTTATATGTTTGCGTGGAGAAGATGAGTGTCCAGCGCAATTGGGCATATTGTGACTACTTTATGTGAAAATGCTGGAAATCTATGGTGGCCCTGAATGACAAAACAAATGTACAAAAGATGAAACACTTAGAGTTGGAGTTGGAGAAAAGTTTACATTTTGGAAAACATTTTTACATTTTATAAAACAAAATTACATCAGCAAAACACTTTTACCAAGGCCAAAACAAATTTACATTTAAGGAAAAAAATTTTTAAAAAGATGAAACACTTTTACTATTTCTGAAACAAATTAACATTTCATTTTTATGGAAAGGGAATGTACCAAATACCGGAAGTGATCTGGAAGTGATCGGGTGAGGGGTCATTTAGTTTGTTTTAATGGAGAGAAACCAAACGGAGCAACTAGTTTACATATTAGGACATCCTCGGGTCTCAGAGAGAGGTGTCAGACCTCAGCTGAAAAAGCATCATGTCTCCGGAAAAAAGCTCTGTTATATCTCTGCAAAACATTCATCATGTGTACAAAAAATACAACAAAAAGTGTATCTAAATCTGACTACCAACCCCATCTTTAAAACAGCCTCTTCGGTACAAAACTTTGGAGTAAGTTACCCTAAAACAGGGGTGTCAAACATGCGGCCCATGGGCCAAAACCGGCCCGCCAGAGGTTCCAATTCAGCCCGCAGGACGACTTTGCAAAGTAAAAAAATTACAGCGAAGACATTGACTGCAATTTTTCAATAAAAGTAACTACTATTTTAAATTTTTCCCCTGGGGGTCGCATAAAATCATAGTGCTGACGGAGCACAGTGCTGAGATTCATAAAGACTTTTTAGAGCACTATAATATGATCCACTGACTACTAACACTAGCACTACACCCCTGCATACAACACTGTCCAGCAAGCAAACTGTTCCTCCTGGAGCTGGGGGGTCCACAATAGTCAAGTTTACCTTCATTATTATAATCTGTTCTTTTGATGTAAACATTAAACTGTCAGGTGAATGGGTAACTTTTGTGTTTGGTGTGTTCACAGCAGGTTTCTGGGCTTAAAGATTAAAATATTCAGCCCAATGAGACTCATCATGGCAAAAATACAACAGCTGTTTTTTGTAAAAATATAGTTCCTTAAATGTGAACATTTACAGAATGTTCTTGTACTTTTTTGCGCTAAAACAAAGCAAAAAAATGTAGAGTTTTCATTATTTATAGGTTATTATGTTATGATTTTACTGGACCGGCCCACTTCAGATCAACTTGGGCTGTATGTGTATGTGAACTGAAATGAGTTTGACGCCCCTGCCCTAAAAGAATCAGAATGCGCTTTTATTTCTCATTTATTAATTAGTATTGATATTTATTGGAATAATGGATACTGAAATGAGTAGTGTGTGTGATAGGTATAGTCCATACCACATAATCGATACGCCCACCACTAGTAGGATAGTTTTTCCAGTCAAGGTGGTGCACCTGCTCACATCAGCTCCGCCCCTGTTACGACTTGACTACAGTACCCATGCCGCACCGCGCCGCTCTCCGCTCTCTCGCTCTCCGCTGCGCCAGTCAGTCAGTCCGCCTCACTGACTCGCAGAACCAGTTGGTTTGGCCCAGCTTTCTTCTTCTTCTTCCCTGACTGCTCACTCTGAGGGTGCCTGCTGCTGCTGCTGCTGCTGCTGCTGTTGTTGCCTGGTGTCAACCTACGCCGACGAGAGAAGAAGACATATCCCTCCCTCTCCTCTGTTGGAGGGCCGCTTCTAATTTGCCTTCACTTTCCTCCTCGCCGGCACCATTGGCTTCCGTGCTGTGCCAGTCAACTCGCCTCCTTTTTCCCAGCCCCGAGTTGAGCAGCAGCAACAGCTCGGAAACATCTGGCCGCCGCAGAGTGCTACACTCCCCGCACGTCCCCTCCGCCTCAGCAGCCTGTTATGGAAATTAGTCCAAAGTCAATCTAGTTTTGTGTCGGACGGAGGAAGAAGAAGGAAGGGAGGTTTGACGGAGGCAGCGGGGAAGACGGTGGACCGTGTTGTCTGTAAGTGCTGCTTCTCATACCCGGAGTCCGATTAAAGAGGGTGGGTTATGGAGGGGAAAAAGTAGCTAAACCTTCCTTAGCATGACTGTGTTGTCTCCTCGCACTAATAGTTGCCATGTTAGCTCTCCCCTTGTGGTGTTTTAGCAGCTGTTGTTATAGCACCAGGGCCTCCAGAACAACTGTAAATAGCTCCATAATGAAGCCTCTTCGCCTTACTTTGTTAGCTGTGATCCGGCTATAGCTAGCTGCGTGGGTCAGTGTGTCTCAGTGTTTCTTATGTCTTCAAATTAATCACACTTATCTTTCTTTTTCATATCAAGTCACTCAGCTTCTCACATGTTACATTACTTGGACTTTTTATGCTAATTTCCACACCGGGCAAGTCGCAACAAAGAGTCACTTTCGCTGATGGCTGCTTTAAATGAAGTTTAGGAAGTCTTGTTGCAATTTTGTAACAAATGCATTTATTGAATTGCAGACTTTTGTAAGTTGAGGTGTTGGATAAAGCGCTGTCACGGTGTTCAAATGAGTCCAAAGCAAAATAGAAATTGAATGAAGTGCAGAATGACACGACTTTCTCACAGTGTAATTTCATGTCCTGACCGAAAGTGGAGTCATACTGTTAAAGGGAAGTTCATGTTGGATACATTCATTAATGCATTGATAGGCACGATATTTAATACATAATATAGATTTAAATAATTTTTTGTTGAATTCTAAGTAATGTTTTATTGAATTAAAAAACTTTTGGAAAAAAAACAACTTACTCTGTCACCTTACTTTGAATTACGCATCAAAAAACAGCAAAATAACTTTAATTTAGTCAAATGTTTGTGCGGATAAAAGGCTGATAAGTTCACATTTTTCCGTGCATCTTTAATTAAAATTGATTACACATTTGCAGACTTAATAAATGTTTTTGTTGTGTTTTTTGCAGCATTTATATGCCTATTTATTGTAAAGGAGGGTAGTTTTGTTCTTACACCTGTGCAGTAAATACCTGAATTGTCAGGCGCAGACTTTCACTGAAACGAAAGTGAAATAATGATGTTGTAATAAGTTTCTCCCCGGCTTATTAAAGGCTTGTATACCCTTTGTCAAGGATTGGCTCTCATTAGGTTCTTTCTCTTTGAGTCGCCCCCTCTGTTTCCTCATTTAATTTTTTTTGTTCCTGTCAGTTGTTCTTAGGGGTCTTTGCAAAGGGGGGGCTATACCCTGATGCATGTAAGGATGGATGGATGAATGAATGAATGAGTGACTGAATGAATGCAAGAGGAGGCTGCAGCGCTGAACCGTGAAGAAGTGGAAAACAATATCAGCTGCGTACGTCTGTCAGTTGCAAATGTGCTGTGTTGGCCTTTGTTTATGGTTACTGGAAGGAGACAGAGAGACAGAGACGCATACACAGAGGAGTGTTCAAGCATTTAAAAAAGGGCTTTAAAAAAGTTTGTCATGAACCGCTGTACATTTTGCAAACTTTCTCTGTTCCCTGATAGTTCCGGTAGCAGTAGGTGGTTGTGGTGATTTTATGAATAAACTCTGTTTTCCACAAGCCAAATCAGCATCCCACTGCATTTAATAGACCTGGAGTTTATTACCCAGGGAGAGAACCGGGGAGAAAAAAGGAGACAAAGTTGCGTGGTGTTGGTGTTGGTAGAATGAAAGAGGAGTCTGGTGGCAGGAGTGTAGAGGAGGCAGCATATGGCTGTAGAAAGAGCACAGCTGGAGGTAGCATCTCCATCTGAGGATGATGTCAGAGCAGCTGACAGGCTGCCATCCACCCCACCTCCTCCTCCTCCTCCATCCCTCCACCGCCTCCACCCCTCCCCAGTCCTTTATTGTGAGTCTCAGCGGCAGCCTGGGAGAGTTAGTGCTGTTTGTGTGTGTGTGTGTCTGTGTGCACGCTGTGTATGTGTGTGTGTTTGTGGCTGCCGATCAGCGCCAGTTAGGAGGAGGAGGAGGGAGGTGGTATCTCGTTCCCCCTCCAACATCTCCTCCACTTTGCATCTGTCCCTCGCAGTTTGAACAGCGTGTTTTTTTTTTAGTTTTTTTTTGCCTGCCTCCCTCTTCTTTTTCTTCACTTCTCCTCTACCCACTCATTGATTCAGAGAGAGCGAGCGAGGAAGAGAAAGAGCAAGAAAGAAAGAGAGAGAGATACAGCCATTCCCAGCCAGAGAGCCCAGCTATTCTGCTACAGTGGAGTTAATCAAGTTGATGCATACTGCTGCAGGTATCGTTCTGTGTGTGCATTTTGTCTGTGTGTGTGTGTGTGTGTGTGTGTGTGTGTCTGGGGTTAGTGTAGTAGTGATTTTGTTTTGTTGTTGTGGGGATCTTCAGCATGTCAAACCAGTGCGAGCGCTGTGTGAAACTGCTGGTGAGTGCTTCAGTAGTAAACTCGTGTTGGTTGTTGCTGTCTTGTCTGAGGGGTAATTGCAGTCCGGTAAACGCTCTGCTGTGTTTTTAGTTTGTCGTCTGGGGACCAGCATTTAAAACTGAGCTATTGTTTTGTTTGCTGTTGAAAGGATTTTTAGACACATTGATAAAAGCCAAGTTACAGGTGGGAGTTCTTTTTTCTTAATTAAGGTTGATTTTCTGTTGTTTTAACGATGAAATCCAGGAGATATATTTATTAGAAGTAATGCTGTTTCCTTATATCTCAATTAAAAAATATAAAATTAGTCTTTTTTCCTTATTTGTGTTTTAAAATAATAGCTGTAAAATTAAATTTTTTAAAGTTTATAAATAACAAAAAAAGTAGTGCAGAAAGAAAGCCGTCTTTTAATCCTAATCTTATCTTTTTTTTCCCTTTAGTTAATTCCAACCCGCTGTAAAATTACTTGAAAGCATGTGCGGTCCACTCGAGCCTCTTTTTTTCCCCTCCTGTCGGCTGGAGTGGAGGAGACTAATTTAGAAGTTGCAGATTTGAGCTGCCTGAATTGGCTAGACAGCTGTAATCGCACTCCCTCCTAGTCTTAATCTCTTTATCTGGCTAGCAGCTGCCATATGGCCCCCGTCAGCTGGATCAGATGTGGGTAAGCCTCCCTCCCCGGCCGTCCCAGCCTCTCTCTCTCTCTCCCTAACCCTCCCTGTCCCTCTGTGTGTGTCTCTCTCACTCAGACCCCTGCCTGGTTCCCTGGGCTGGCCGGGCCGGGGCGGCTGACGGGGCTGCTGCCCTCCTGAGCCTCCGCCGACGGCTCCCTCCCCAACGCCCGCCACCGCCGTCTTTATTTTTAGCCATCTTTAAGGATTAGGATTGATGCTGTGACGAGCAGGGCACTTACAGTGATTGTACTGTAAATCTTCTCTTCTGGGTGGTGGTGGTGGTGGTGGGCGGAGGGTTGGGGGAGTTAAGGAAGAGGGCAGTTTCTTCTACGGGGCGGATGTGCAGGGTTTTTTTTTTTCTTGTAAGACTCAGATGGGAAGGAGTTTGTGAGTGACGGATGGTGTGTGTGTGTGCGTGTGTAAGGAGGAGGTGGTAGAGGGGTTTGGCCGGACAGAGGGGGGAAGAGGGGGGGTTGGGGGGTGGGAGGTGGTACACCCTTGTCCCCGTAAGCCCCCTCATTAAAAGCAGTCTGAACGAGCCGGAGGGCGCACACACATTTACACATTACACAGACACACACAGACATTCTTGGTTTAGCTTCATTCAAATGAGGTGATTTAACTGCTTTGGTTAACACAGTGTAGAGCGGGATCCATGTATTTTCTCAGGCAGGACAAATCGACTTGGTTAACAGGTGGGACTTGATCATTTTTCACATTTTTCTCTCGTTTTTTCCATCGTTTTTGAATTTATTTAATCAACTAAATTATCTCTTTTTGAGCAAACCTGAAGAGCATTGTTACAAGTTTTCAGTTTTTTCCTCTCGTCTAATCTTACACCTAAAGCCGCAGCTCGCAGGTTAAAGGAGGGACAAGCTGTTTTCGTTTTCAACAGTGCTATTTCAATTGGCCGGTTTTCCTGCTCGACTTAGCCTGTGGAGGTGGTTGGTAGGTAGGCTGGTACTAAGTGTGTGTATGTGTGTGTGTAATGTGTACGTGAGGACAGTGTGTGCAGCTGAAAGCCGGTTACCTAAAAGGGCTGTGCCAGGCCAGGCCAAAGTGGGTTAATAAAAATAACCAGCGTAGGAGCAGCGACAATCCAGTAGTGCAGGCAGAGGAGTTAGAGAGAAACAGAGAGTGGAGAGACAGAGTGGAAGAATCTGTCGCTGGTGGTTTACCTGAGATTAAGTGTCTCTAAGGAAACAAGCAGAATCCATGGATATGTTTTAATTACCTAAATCTTTAATTGCTATTTTTCTTCATTATAATCGTCTCTTTTATTTACCTATTTTCTTTATTTAATTTAAGATAAAGTGAATACATGTCAGAATGAGAAATGAGCAGTCGGTATCATTGTGTAAGGAAATGTGTGGATGTCTTCACGGTGACCTGCATGGTGTTTCAGATCAGTCGAAACACCTCTGCTGAGTGTAGATAAAACAGACAGATATTTGATTTCATATCTTTACTGCACATTTTCTATTTCTGATATACTAATAATGAGTTTAAATACTTCTTTTTCACATGTTGGTCCTTCTATCTTTCCTAAGCTACCTTTTTCTTCTATCTCTTCTCGCTGAGCATCCTCTTTTCTGTGGTTTGTTTTCAGCATCTTAAACCGTATGTGTTAGTGGCATTTGTCCCTCTCTCTTGCATTTCTCTGTTTTTATTTTAATTGGCCTTTTTCAGGATAATTTAGTTGCAGAAATTGCAGCGTTAACATGAAAGCGAGAGAGTTAACAAAATACAGTGTCATGATCCCAACTCTTGAGTTCTACCTCACACACACAGATATTTCATTTTAAAAATTAAATTAAGTTTGTTTTCTTGCCTCCTTGAAGAATTTGTCAGTATCTGTCGTCCTTGAATTTAAATTTGACTTTTGTAGTTTTTGTTTTTGATCTGCACTTCATGGTTTTATTTTTTTCTCAGTATTTACCTGCACTGGAAAGAATATTTCATTTAAAACGCAGTGCTTAATTAAAACCAAGCAGAGTGTATTTTAAAGCCCACGTGTGTAAATTCCCAGATAGACTTTTATCAGACGTGTCTAACTTTGACTCTTCCTCTGTGTCTCTGTGTGGCAGCAGGTTATGAGGACGGCAGGATGGAGTTCCCAGACCACAGCAGACATTTACTTCAGTGTCTGAGTGAGCAGCGGCACCAGGGCTTCTTGTGTGACTCTACGGTGCTTGTGGGCGATGCCCAGTTCCGGGCCCACCGTGCTGTGTTGGCCTCCTGCAGCATGTACTTTCACCTCTTCTACAAGGACCAGCTGGACAAGAGAGACGTGGTGCACCTCAACAGTGACATTGTCACCGCCCCAGCCTTTTCCCTGCTCCTGGAGTTCATGTACGAGGGCAAGCTGCAGTTCCAGGACCTCCCCGTAGAGGATGTGTTGGCCGCAGCCAGCTACCTGCACATGTATGACATTGTCAAGGTGTGTAAGAAACGTTTGAAGCAAAAGGCCACGCACGAGGCAGACAGCACGCGCAGAGAGGAGGACGGAGGGTCCAGCTGCTCCGATAAGGCCGACAGTCTATCGGACGGTTCTCCGGGCCGGCCGGCCACAGCCGACTTGCTGCACAGCGACGAAGATGAGGAGGCAAAGGCTGAGGGAGGACAGCTCTGGCTGAGGCTGCCATCTGCGGACAGACCAGGGACACCAGCCATGGCTACCTCCAGCCCAGGGCACGGCGATGCGGAGATACAGGGTGGGGAAAGGCTGAGTGAGGGAGGGAAGCTGCTCTCCCCGGCTGGCAGCCCCACCAGCTCCACCGGATCCCACTCGCAGAGGTCTCATCGTTCCGTAAGCTCACGTGGAGGACACCGGGGCAGGAGAGTGTCAAATGATGCAGCTGACTGCGTCCTGGATCTGTCAGTCAAGCCAACTGCAGGTAGCAACCACAGTAACCACCATCAGTCCTATTTCAGCGGGGCAGCTACACCAGACAGCCTACAAAGCCCATTGGCTGTGAGGGTAAAGGTGGAGAGGGGTGTGGCTTCGGATGAAGAAGAGGAACTTGGAGGTGGGGACTATGAGATGGAGCACAGCGGCATCACCAAGGCAACGATCCCCAGCTCCAATGGGGGCCTGACCCACCACGGGGTCGGAGGGCCTCTGTCAGCCCAGAGAAGGCTCGGCCTCGAGGCGCACCTATCCGCTCTGCGAGAGGCTTCTCTAGCCTCCGAGCTGGAGCGGGATGAGAAGCCTTCAGCCAACGCAGACGATGAGGACATACTGGGGGGCGACAATGAGCGCTCACAGGCTGAGACGGCCAGCATAGATAGCGCCCTGCTGCCCTACGTCTCCAACATGCTGTCAGCTCAGCACACCCAGATCTTCATGTGCCCGCTGTGTAACAAGGTTTTCCCCTCTCCACACATCCTCCAGCTCCACCTCAGCTCCCACTTCAGGGAGCAGGAGGGCATCCGCTCCAAGCCCGCTGGAGACGTCAATGTGCCCACCTGCACCATCTGCAGCAAGACCTTCTCCTGCATGTACACGCTGAAGCGCCATGAGCGGACACACTCCGGTGAGAAACCCTACACCTGCACCACCTGTGGCAAGAGCTTCCAATACTCACACAACCTCAGTCGGCACGCAGTGGTACACACGCGTGAGAAGCCGCACGCTTGCAAGTGGTGCGAACGGCGTTTCACGCAGTCCGGGGACCTCTATCGACACATCCGCAAATTCCACTGCGAACTGGTCAACTCGCTGTCAGTGAAGAGCGAACCGCTGGCACTGCCCAATGTCAGGGATTGGGCTATCGAGGACAGCTCCCAGGAACTGTGGAAGTAGAATCAGACTGTGGGATTTGATAAAGGGAAAGAAAGCGGAGAGAAAGAAGGGCAGAGAGGCATGGGGAGGTGAAAGGGAGGTGGCAAAGTTTGATATTCTGGGTTCAAGTGAGTCATGTTCTTGTGTGTCGCAAAATCTCATTCAATTGCACTTTAATAGCACATGAAAATGTTACTACTGAGTTTTTTTGTTGTTGCTGTTTGAGGTAATTTTATTTCTATTTTATTCTGAACTCTTATTTTTATTTGGCATAAGTTCTGTTTGGTGGTTTTGATTGCGTCTGAGGACATGGGAGAATGTCTCGCCTTTTTGAGGAGTTTTCACTCTGTTTATGTTTCATCTCAGACACAACACTCCGATGCTGGCCAGCGTAACGGTCCCAGTTCTGCAGAAAAAAAAGCAAACACCACTGCAGGAGTTCAGGTCGAACACACTGAAGTGAAAAGGCATAACAATACACTAAACGGGTACTGTGATCACCGCAAGTCAAAACCACCACACGCACAGTTTGAAGACGTGTGTGTATGTGTGTGTGTGTCCGTGTGTGTGTCTGTGTGTGTGTCTGTGTGAGTGGTGATGCTGCACTACTCTGGCAAAAATTTCACCTGGTGTGCGTGAGTGTGTGTGAGTGTGTTTTTTTGTGTATTAATTTTATTTTCTTCTGGCATGGAGGTGTCGTTGGCGAAGCGCTCCCCGCTTCTCATTAAGCTCTTTGCTGTTGTGTGTTCAGGGTAAAGCTGACTGACTGACAGACAAACTGATGGCACTCATGCAATGCACAGCCTCCTTTTTTCACTTCCAATCAATCTGAAGTATTTTCTAAAAATGAAAAGACCTTTACAAATTATTATAATAATTATTATTATTATTGTTATTAATAGATTTTTTTCTTAAATGTAGCTGGCAGTCTTTAAAACATCTCTTGTTGAAAAGGTATTTAATTTAAAGTTGTTGTACATTGTTCTGCTATAGTTTTAGAACTTTAATCCGTTACATTTTTTTAAATTAATGATTATTATTATTATTATTTTGTTACTTTTTTTGTAATGGGACCTGCTGTTGTTGCATGAAGTCCAAACCTGTATATTTTAAAATAGAAATGTGAATTTGCTGTATTACTGTACACATTGTAATTGATCAAATATTTGACAATGGGCTTTTTGTTTTTTCCTTTTTTTTTTATGTGAATACTACTCCAGGGTGCGGTCTGTTGAAAAACTGAATATTATTCTCACGACTATGGAAAAAATGCATGAAAATTTGATTTTGTCTTAAACCTTTAAGTTGTGGTTTTTGCATCAGGGGGAAATGTTTGAACAGTTCTGACAGTGAAAAGAAGATTTTTTTTTTCTATTGGTCATAGGTCTGTCGCTGGGCTCCTAGAAGAATGTTACCGAATGTGTTTCTGTCGGATGTTGAAGCGATAAGATGAAGCATTTTTAAGCCTGTGACTATATGCACTGATCTCTCTGCTGTGTGTATGTGTGTTTTGTGTGTGTGTGTGTGTTCATGAGTGTATGGCTCGGTTATTACCAGTCATTTTAACCTACTGAAGATCAACGTCCACCCAGCACTTCCTCCTTCTGCTCCTCCTCAGGCGTTACATTTCTCTGCTGTATGTTTGTTCTCCATCTCTCATGTCTCCGTCCTCTGCAGCTCTAGACCGAGTTGAGCCGTGTTTAAATATATTATTTTTGCTTATTTGACACTCCTTAGTGTAGGTCTGTTGAGTGCAGTTACACGGCTCTGACTCGGCTAAAGTGTGGACAGTAACGGAGAAGAGAGGGAATAATAAGGAGAGAGGCTGGAACTGAGCTGCCCTGCTGAAAGTTAAAGGACTAGATATCTTAGTCACAATCGCTGAGTCAAGCTGTGCTGTGCCGAGCTGAACGGGCCATTCGGATCACGAACAAACCACCCAACTCAACTCAGCGCAGTACATTTAACATTTGACGCAGCTGTGTGCATCTATAACGTGCGTTTTTGTTATTTAAACCTAATCCTTTGATGAGTTAGATGGGAGAGAATTGGCCCGCCTAAATGCACCTTTTTAAGCTAAAAGACATAAAATCAGATTTTTTGCTGAAAAGATGCCTTTATTAATAAAACATTTCTGACGCTATGGAAGTATTTGATACTGTAGAGCAGTGGGAAATAACTGTTAAAAACCGTGTATGAATTCATGAAAATAATTGAATTTATCTGAAAATGATGTCTTATATTCTGATCGTGCGATTGGAAGAATTTCTTGCTTTTTTTGTATGTGAATGTTTGGAATCTGGGTTTCAACAATTAACTTATCTGTCAGTTTATTTTTTTAAATCTCTGTATCTCAAATTTCTTGTCGGAATTTCAAAGTAATGGTCAAGCGTTTACACAATCCAGAAATATTTGACACAGAGATAAAAAGTGAACACCCATATTTTCCCCTCAGATAGATGTGTGTGTATATGTATGTGTGCACACCCCCATTGATGTGCATGTGGTGGGTGGGGTGGTTGTATGTGCCGTCCTGTCATCTGGTGGCACCTACAGGCTTTGCCAAGGCAACAGTGTGGGTGACATTGCGGCAGTTTGCACCGCATCTTCTCATTTTTTTTCCTCTGCGAAACGTTATTTCTTCACTGGCAGCGTCTCTACATATGGGCTCACTCCATCCTGCTGTTGTTTTCATCATTACTGCTGATTTATTTTTTATTTTTATCATCTTTTTTTTTTTTTTTTGATCTTCTGGTTGTACTTGACCGCCTTAAACTGCTGTAGTCCGGGCTGTATTTTTATTTTATGTTCTTTTTGAAGTGTAAGTGTGGGGTGGAGTTGTGGGAGTAAGACTCTGTGAAGTAGCCACCCTGACGAAACATCTCCTTATTTTTTGCTGTGCTTACTTGAAAACAAAGGGGGGAGAATTTTTTTTTTTTAAAAGCAAGGTATAAAATAAAATGTTCAAATTTCATAGACAGTTTATAGAAAGGTGGATGGGGTAGAGGGTGGAGGGTTCAAGGGTGGGGGGGCTTGAAATGACTGAGTGTTTTGAAAAAGGACAATCACTGTCTGGGGAAAAAAAACAAGCAGATTTTGATTTAAATCTATTTTCTCCCTGTTGAGATTAAGAATTGATTTTGCTTTTATTTTACGTTCCTTTTTCAGATTTAGTCATTTTTAGCTTTGACAATCATAGTTGGGTTTCTTTCTTTTTTTTTACTCAAGGGGAGTAAATTCTAATTGTGTTTAGTTTTGTAATTTTTGGTGTGCTGTTGACATTTTTAAATTGTGTGCAAACTGCAATAAATTATATGAATCTTGCAATTCATCCTGCGTGTTAAGTTTTCTCTTCTTTTATCCCGTTCTTTCAAAAAGTGCGACTGTCGGCAAATTTTAGAACACATTACGAAATTCCACTAATAATGAGTCAGTGCGGAAATGTTCCTCTTGCAGTTTTCTTTAACATTTAAAACCTAGAAATATTCAAAGTTTAAATCATCTTAAGCACAGGAACAATATTGTAACTTCAGTCCATGTGTAGCTCACACGCTTACACAGACTTACGATTGCAGGACATTTCTGCATCCTGCTCCTCTGTGACTTACAGTGTGGGTGGGAGTTGTTGATGTGTGTGTGTGTGTGTGTGTGTGTGCGCATCCTTAGCAAGCCGTGCATGGACACAGCATGATGGCCTGTGTGTGTGCGTTTACTCACTTTGTGCTTTTGCGTGCCTGCACAACTCCTGATATATCTGCTGCACCGGTCGAGGTGTAGGCTGTATTTGAGAAGAAAATGTGCAGCAGCTTGCCGAGATCTAACCCCCTGCAAAACACACACACACACACACACACACACACACACACACACACACACACACACACACACACACACACACACAGCCTTATTCCAAAGCTCCTCAAGTACAGTTTTCCAGCAAAGAAATCAGCTTTAGCTAATGTATTGCTGCTCAGTAAACCTGCTCTTACAGATGTATTCTAAGCCCCTGCACTCAGAGGCCAAGGAGCAGCCTTCATTAGGCCACAGATGGTCTCCACAGTAAGCCCCCAACACACACTCACGCGATAAGCTCACTCCTAATCTTTGTAACATTGTCCTCTGTCTGAAGGAGGCCTAATAATGCTTCAAGAAACTTCCAAGTGTTGCAAAGATTTCAGTTTTCTTTGGGCGGTGTTCAATCTTTTTACTGATGTAGAACCTAAACCTGGTATAAATTGATGTTTCTTTTAAGGAAAGCAATCTTATCAAATATTTCTACCTTATTTTTGTAGTTTAACGGGTTATGGAGATGCCTCCTTTTGAAATTAACTACCTTACAAAGTCACTTTTTGGATTCTGCTCTGAGCCGTTTACAATCACAATATTTTGGACAAACAGCAGACGTTTTGATAACTGCTGCAGAAAATACAGAACCCCTTTCCCTTTGGTTTTGTGCTGCTTGGCGATCATTAATTGCAATCTGCAGTGTTGTAAGTGAACATCTGCTTATAGACAACTGCTCGCTCTCTATGCGCGAGGAGGCCGTGCAAGGTTTGCTGTGAATGTAGGTCATTAATTTGTTTCTGTCCTTTGTTTACTTAAGGAAGGGGGACAAAGGGGCAGCTGCAGAACCATTTGGCTGTGCCCAAGGCAGGCCAGCTCAACATGTTGGGAGGCTGAGACCAGCTTGGGCTCCTGTCTGGGGCCCAGGCCCCTGCACTCTGCCGCTTTGCGTGAGGGGAGCGGCCTCTGCCAAGCTGCCAGGGAGGGCTCCCGTACCAGGAGAGGAAGCAGGAAGACAGGGGGAGGCGGGGGGATAAAGAGAAGAGTGTCATGTGGACTTGAGGCGTCCTGATGTTCGACTGTTGTGCCATCTTTTCAAACCAGTTTCTAGCTCGTCTCTCTAAACTGACATCTGCAGGTTTGGCTGAGAGAAGAGTCTCTACAACTTTGATGCAACTTCCAAAATCAGCTCGAGACAGCTGTTAGCATCTAAAACCTCGGTCTTTAAAGAATACAGACACGTTTATAAATGCATCTTCGTTTAATTTATTCATATATGATGTGAGGAAAAATAGTCAAGGACTGCTGTTTTATGTTGCAGTCTGTTTTTATTGTCATGGATATTCCTTTGCATAGAAAATGAGGCTGGTTAAATATACAGCAAGAACAAAGCTCTTTCACAAAGAACACAACAAACAGGATTTCAGCTTTTAGCCTTGACAAGTCGACCACTCCACAAAGCAACTCGAGCAGCATTCATTTAAAGCTTGTAGGGCACCGACAGGGAGAAAAGCCCTCTGTATCCTTTTCATGTGTGAGACTTGTTGATTCTCCGTGAAAAAGAGGAAACACTCCCAGGCCAGGTCTAGACATGGAAGAATTGACGGCGAGAGAAAGAGGAAAGCAGGGACAAACGTGTGTGTGAATGTGTGTGTGAGTGAGTGTGCAAGAGATCGAGGATTGTCTGCATATTTAAAAGGGCCCTTTTGTCAGGCACTCAGCACAGCAGGACAGAAGGCAAGCAACAAGCGGCCCGCCTGCGAGCAGACAATACAGTGGCACTACACTGGCTAGAGGGGGGGAAGGAGGGAGGTTAGGGGGAGGTATCCAAGAGGGGGAGGCAAAGGGGGGATATTTTTTTTGGGAAAATCGAGGGGCACAGTGTCCCAGCAAGCCATCCAGCCATCCAGCCACCCACTGCACCCTCCTCCCCCTCCCTGAAAACAAAAGGCAACGCAACTCGAACTTGAATATCTGTGTGTCTCTGTGAGATGGTAGAGGAGGGGTCTGAATAATACTTACCCATAACCCCCCTCTGCCGCTTCAACCCTTACACGCCCCCCTCTCTGCACATATACATACACCCATAAAAAATTTTTTTGATAAGAGTGTCATTGAGCAATTCACACACTTGCAGAAGCACACAGTGGTTGCACGAAGACCACCGGTGTAAGTAACCTGTTTTGTGGCGCACAACCTCACACACACACACACACACACACACACACACACACACACACACACACACACACACACACACACACACACACACACACACACACACACACACACACACACAAAGGCCTCCAGCTGGTCTGTCTTTAGGGCTGGGCGATGATGGGATTAAACAGTACTTGTCCTTTGTCTGATTCTTGTATGGAAGGAGAGCAGCCATGAACTCTCAACACAGGGACCGAATGAAGAGATAAAAAGAGAGAAAGAGACAGAGAGACATAAATCTTTCGATCAGAAGCATTCATTTAAAGAAGAAGAAAGAGAAGAAGAGGAAGAAGAGGTGTCTGTGCTTAAATAAAGCCACATTCATTGGACTTAAGGTTAAAGCAACAATGAATAAGAAAGAAATAAATCCTCTCTCTCCCTCCATCCTCTCCCCAGCTGTGTGTGTGTGTGTGTGTGTGTGTGTGTTTGTGTGTGTGTGTGTGTGTGTGTTTGTGTGTGTGTGTTTGTGCATGCGTGCGTGCGTGTGTGTGTGTGTGTATGTGTGTGTGTGCGTGTGTGTGTGCCTGCCAGATAAGGGGCATTACCAGGGCGTGTTCGGGGTGTTGTTGGAAACTGCTGGCACCAGGACACATGTGCACGACTCAGCACTTTATCATCACCATGGTGACCTGACGGGGTCGCACAGGGAGGGGTTCTTTAGTGTCACTAACTCAACCTGCCGGGCTGCTGCTGTGGAGATGTTAACAATGTTACAGTACGTGTGTGTGCATGCGTGTGTGTTTGTGTGTGTCTGAGCTGTATGTGTGCTGGACATCTGCTGCACCTGCATGCTGAGTCGTACACATGTAAAACTTAATACACGCACACACACACATGCACAAGTACCTACACGTACACACGAGTGCAGCCAGCTGTGGTGCTGTGGAAGAGTCAAGTTCATCCTCCCTGTCATGTCTCTCCTCCTGCTGAAACACAGCAGTGGAGACATGATAAAGAGGACACACGCACACACACAAACACACACACACAAACACAAAGTATTCCAGGTAATCTCTCCTCGTCCTATTAGCATCATGTTACCTTCAAATCCCATCAAATTTAACATCAAATTTACCATGGGATTCGTCACAGCTCAGCCAAGGTGCAACATGTTTTTGAAATGACAAAAATCAGGAGCAGCAGATGCTTCATATCCACTTCTTATTTGTAATATTAACTTGGTTCAAGTTCAATATTTGTTACTTCTATATTAAATCAAGAGCTGTACTTCTTCAGGTATATTTAAAGCAGTTTCTCAGCAGGTTACAAACTTACAGGAAGGAAATGACAAATGCCAACTTATCTAAAATCAATCTACAGTCTTTTAAAAGTATATGGAACTGTTTTTATAGCATGCACAACAATTAAGAGATGATAAAAAAACTGAAGGAGGGCACAACAAGAAAAAAAAAGAAACAGCTCATTCACTGTATTGAGATTTAGCACTGAACAAAGATGATAAAATGCTGTGCAACAAGATATGAGATAATATAGTTTGGTTTAATACACTGCAGTAGCCTTTATAACAATACAATGATAATTGATCATTTACTTATTAAGGAAGTGGGCAGGTAGACACACAGGGCAGGTTTGATATTCAAAATATAAGTTTTTATTTCAGTTAAGTATTTCAAATCAAACTCCTTTTAACGTACTGACATAAAAATCAAATGCTTGAAAATATGTACTGCCAGATTATTACAAGACATGGAGGTAAAAATTAAATACTGTTTTTTAACCCTCCTACTATGCTCGTTTCTCAGGCACAGCAATAATGTTCCTGGGTCAATTATCCAGGTGTCAGAAGCCAAAAAATCCCCAAAACCATTTTTGAATCGCATTATTAACTCCATTACTAACCATTTAACAAATAAACTATTGCAAAAAGCAATTAGTATTTGACACTTCTGACCCCTTTTAGCCACCACTTTGACTGCCGGGTCAGATTGACCCACGAACAGTATCTATATAATATAAACATGCAGGGATGGGGTTGCAAATATGTGAAAAGAACCATTTTTATTGTATATGTTGATTTCACCTATTAAGCAAAGCAGGAGGAGTTTCATACCGAAAAAATACTTTCATCAATTTCTTTGGGATTTTTTAACTTTAAAAAGGGTCAATTTGACCCACAACATAACAGGAGGGTTAAATAACTATATCCTAATACCCCATGGGTGATATGTTAAATAAATATGTATAAATATGTTAAATAAAAAAAATAAAAAAAGGAACAACTCAATTAAATGTTAAAATATAATTTCTATGTCTAAAAATCAACTATAACAAATTCATGTGGCGTCACATTAGTGTGTTCCTAATTCAAAGTATAATTTAGATTCTGTTAGAAATGTCTGGTTGTTTACTAGACTGGTCCACATTTTTTTTTAAAGTTTGGTATGGAGGTTCACAGTTACACTCACCCTCCCCACAATGCATTGCAGTTTTCAAACTTTATTATAGCAAAGCTCACCAGCCAGCAACAAGTGGCATACAAATGTAAGTGATATGTATCATATTTGTTTCAATATATATATTCAAGCAGCAATGTAGCTTTATAAGAAACAACTATAGTATGTTTTAGTCTCAATAGAAAATGTCATGCATGCTAGCTTAGCCATCATAGCCCAGAATCAGTGATGGGTGAAGTTAATTCAGGAGAAAATGTGCAAGATGTTAACGGCAGCAAACCAGCCTTAAGCAATACATACTGTTTGTGCATGTAGGTAGTAAATTAGTATGTGGTTTCAGAGGCAGCTCCAGAGAAATTATTTAATTTATTATTTTTTTGCTAACATAGTGTTTCATTTCATGATTATATATCAGACACAGAAGAAAGATAGCAGCTGTGGACTACCTCTACAATGAAAATATGACATATCATTAGTCACAGTCGCTTCATTGGAAGTCAACTAAAAAAAACTGTTAAGTTAAATTAATCTCTCAAGCTGACATTATATTGGCAAGTTTAAATTACGTTACAGCGTATAGATCATGTTAAGTTCATTTTCCGTTTGCAAGTTAAACTTACGTTGGCTTAAGTTTCTCTTCTTAAATCATACGACCTGAATTTAACCCTCCTGTTATGTTCATTTCTCTAGAACAGAAATAGTGTTCATGGGTCAATTTGACCCGGGGCATATTCAATTATCCAAAAGTGTCAGAACCCCCAAAAAATCCCAATACACATTTTTTGAAATCTAATTGTTAACTCCATTACTAACCATTTAAATCAAGACTTAGTCCATTGGTGTTCTTTAATTCTCACAGACCATGGTTCAATGAGGATAACTCACTCGTTTTTCATTAAAATTAATGTAAAAACTTTTTTAAATGTACATTGGAAAGCCCTAAATATAAATACAACCGTTTTACATGACAGATTTTTGTTTATTTTATTTTAAATTATTTATTTTTTTATTTTTATGAAGTGATGCTGATAAATTAACACAACTCCTCTTCTGTCACATGCTGCCCAGATTTTTATGCTGCATTTAGCTGGTTTTGAAGGCATGTACTACCTAAAACAGACTTTAAAAAGGGTCAATTTGACCCCTAACATAACAGGGGGGTTAAGGGAACGGAAGTACCATGACTAAAACTTCACCTCGTGCTTGAACTTGACTTCTTCCTGAGACATGTCAGATATACTTCCATCTGAGATTGTTGGCGTTTCACAATGAATACACAACTCCTTTGATCCCACATTACTACATAATATGAATGAAGCACATTTTTTAACATGCTTTGACTAAGAGTGCCTTTGTGATTACTAACATACTGGGCTTTTCAATATGTGTTCCTCATATTCTATCCACTCAAAGTAATTTTAATTCAACATTTGCCAAATACTTGAGAACTTGTGATGTTGCTTTTCAACAGTTTAACAGTACCTCAGTTTTTTAAGGTTATATTGATTCCCTCAACTTGTTATTTCATAAAGATTACCTTGAAATCTGGGAGAGCCTCTGGAAATTCTGATGTAAAAGCATGAATAAAACTTAACATATTGAACTATTATCTCGGCCTGCCAAATCAAAATTTATAGCAAGAGAAGAAAAAATAAATTTATGCAAACAATATGTCCAAACATGTTCGCTGCAGCATCCATTTGTCTATTTATCATATGGTAGACGTTTTCTTGACACGAGGAAAGACATCGAAAACACTCCTGACAGCAGAGAATGTGCATGAGAGGAGTTAACTGGCGCACATGTATGTATGCGTGCAGTTATTGTGTGTGTGTGTGTGTGTGTGTGTGTGTGTGTGTGTGTGTGTGTGTGTGTGTGTGTGTGTGTGTGTGTGTGTGTGTGTGTGTGTTCTCTCACCCTGTGATGCCAACCTCTCCGCTCCCTCCCAGCTCTGGCCAGGCACGACCCATCTGTCACATTCCTCCTTCCATCCCTTCTTCCATCCCTCCCCCATCCGTCGCATTCATCCCTCCCTCTGCGTACCCATCCTTCGTTTCCATCCCTCCTGTTTCTCTGTCCGCCTTCATCCCTCGATCTCTCTGCCTCCATTACACCACCTCACTCCTCCGTCCTGTTTTTTTTTCTGTCCCTTGCAAAACACACAACTCCTTGTCCCCTTCTCTTTTTCCTCTTCAAAAGTTTCATTTCACATCTCGTTTTCACTCTATGTAGCTGTTTTCATTGATTCTCAGCTCTTGTAGGGCCCCTCAAAAAAGCTTGAAATGAAATTGAAAAAACATGTGGCCACTCCAGCTTGTGTAATAATAACAATAGTTATCATCAAAAGACAACACAATCAAGCCCAAGAGCTTTTTTCCGTTGTAGCCACAGCTCCTTGAAGCCAACACAGGACCCTGCAGGCCCATGTAGAGCCCTAAGGCCCAGTGTTACCGCTCCATGCTGAACCAAACTGATCCAATCTGGGCTAGAGAGACAGGGGTCCTGCCTAGGGAACTGGCACTGTCTCTGTGTATGTGTGTGAGTCGTGTAGCATCAGGGGTGTAGCCTGGGGTGTACTGGCATGGCTGTGCATTGGATTATTGAAGGCAGCTTGGGACCATCTGTATGGTGGTTGGGAAGAAGAAGAGAAGAAGGAGAGGGGGCTGAAAGTGAAAAGAGTTGTCAAAAGACATGCTTCCTTTCTTTCTGTTTGGATCATTTTTTTCCTATTTGTGTCTGTGCAAACAAGATTAATAGAGCTAAAACCATCAGCCACAGTGGCATCAACGTGCACGACATCCTTTAAGACAGTGGTTTCCCAATGGATGGTTGAGACCCCTTAAAGTGGTTGCAGTGGACAGGGAAAAAGGAACAGGATTGTTCTGCGACACTAACATCTTTTCTTTGAATTTGACTCTTGGGATAGAATAAAGACACATTAATGGAGATTTAGAACATATCTGCAGAGTACAAATGGACTAGCATTACATTGTGCATGGATTTTCACTGTTTTTAGTCTCTAACTTAAAGGTAGAGTGTGTAGAAATGGGAATACGTAGAGATATGTAGCGGTCAGATTCTAGATTGAAATTACACCTTGTGTCGGTGAAGCAACAGTGGACTTAGAACATAAGAAGCTCCTGTGGTGCATGATAAGTACAATCCTCCATTTGTAAAGTACTCCAAACATCTATCAACACATATTATTTGGCTGTAGACTCTTAGCCTTGTTTTCTTCTTGTAGACCTCTCAAGACCTCGTTCAATTATTCATAAAGTGAAATCTGAAAAGTTACATTCATATGATGAATCTACCCATAGAGCATTCACACCAAAGAACTCCCTGTCTCAGCTTTGTCACACAACTAGGGGCTGAGGGATGCTTCAGACACAATCAGTGAACATGATTAAGATGACACGTGTAGAATACAGGGACATTCTCACCCAAAGAGGTCAAAGGTCCGGATCAGTCACCAAACATCTTGTTTTTCAGAGTCTCGAGGGATGCACTGATCTGTGTTTTGTCTCCTGACACCTCTTTTCCACTTGCGTACGAGACTGCTGTAGTTAGATCCATAAATATCTAATTATGTGCAAGGAGTTGCATTTCTTTGTGAATGGATACAAACCTGATATAAACTACCTGAAGCAATAGGGGAGATGCTCATTTTAACTGATAAGTCCTACTATGTCTCATGTCAAACTGCTTAGGACCATCTGACAGTATAATATATGACCATATTGTAACAGAATAACATAACTCAGATTCAAAATGTGTTAAAACTAGATAATCAGGGAAAATCAAGGTAGATTCTTGACTGATATATTACATAATGGAGGAGTTTCCCAGGCACTTATCACGGAGATTCCCATAGGAATGAATGGACTGAGTTGGCTTTCCTCCTAGACATAAGCAAGAAACAAGGCGTAATATCTCACCTGGGGGAATGGGATGATACTCAGACTACAAATTGACAATCAATGTCTTCTTTTTATCTAAAAAGTGGGTTACATCCTATGTTTTGGTGTGTCCAACATATCAGTTTAAAATGCAGAGAGAGGTGTTTTATCATGTTACGGAATTTTACTCAGAAAACAGCTCTGTAACCTAGCTAAAGCTTTGTCACGAACATGCACTGTCATGACCCCAGTCCTGCCACAACCCTCATAGCTGTCAACATTACTTCAGGCTGAGTTCAACTATTTTAAGATTTGTGTATACTTGAAATATTTTATTGCTGAATTGTAATGATTTATGTTCCCACAGTGTCTTAAATACAGTGTAGCCCATTAAAAGAATCAATTAAGGTCAATTTTAATATAGACACCAGCTCAGTATATTGAATCTTTATCGTTTTGCTAACGTCAAAAGTTTTTATGCACAGGATAGAAAGTCTCTAATGTAAATGGTAAATGGACTTGTACTTATATAGCACTCTTCTAGTCTTTCTGACCACTCAAAGCGCTTTTACACTACTTGTCACGTTCACCCATTCATACCCATTCACTCACTGATGGTAGAGGGATTAGTTGATCTCGTTCATTCACATTCACACACCTCTGGAGAGCAGAGGGAGCAATTTGGGGTTCAGTGTCTCTCAAGGACACTTCGGCATGTAACTGCTGGAGCTGGGATTGAACCGCCAACCTTCGACGACCGACTCTACCCACTGATCCACAGCCGCCCATGTAACCACTTTGACGACCCTTTTTTCCTTTCTTCGTACACTAAAGCATTCAACTCAATCAGGAAAGCAAATGAAAGAGCCTGCAGTTGTACATACATGGAAAGTTTTCACAAAACTCCCTTACAGCACCAGGTACAACAGTTTTCTTTTACTACAGGATTCACACAGACCACTGGCACTCATCTTCATCTGAAGTGGGGTTTTTGGGATGTTGGAGGAAATTGGAAACACTACCAGCAGATTTGATTTTCAGCAGGGTAAATACAAAGTCATAATACAAAACTATTCAAAATTTCGTATGCCAGTTTCATATACTTTGGTCAGTTCTGTACACAAAACATCTGCTGCATGTCTGCTACCTGAAAGAACTAACTCTTCATTGAGAGTGTTAACAGCATAACAGTAACATCAAAGTCCATAACCTATCTGCAAACATGGATACGTTTGTTGGATTATTGCAGAAAACTGTTGCTGTCAAACTAAAAATGAAAGTCCTGTTGCTGCTCAATGGCTCCAAAAGTTATTATTCAGATAAAGCTTAAAATTATGCAAAAGTTTGATCCTTGTGTACAATGAGAACCTGAGATAAATGTGCAGATTAACACAGAAAAAACAACAGCTCTATGTGTTTCTGTCTGTGCATGTGAAGTGTGGATGTAAGTTTGTGCGTGTGTGTGTGTGTGTGTACATTGTAGGTCTCCGAAAAGGTCTTTCAAGAAGGCAGACAGACTGGCAAGCAGCTGTGGTTGTAACTCTCCTTCTCACACACACTCACACATGCACACACAAACCCAGGAACAGACACATCACATGCATGCGCACTCTCTCTCTCATACACACACACACACACACACACATACACACACAAAACACAAGCTGTTGTTGCTTAACGACTGGGCTGCTCCGGCGCACATCTGCACTCTGCATTATCATTAGCTCTCTCCCGCATCCCCAGGATCGCTGACAAAGTGAACAATACCGACAATCACCCCCATCAGCTGCGGCCATATGGGCGCCATCCATAGCTGTAGCCCCCCCTGGCTGGCTGGGTTGGTGGAGGGGGTGAGGGGTAGAGGAGTTGGTGGAGTTGGGTTGGAGGGGGGGAGGGGGGGGGGGGGGTACAGCAGCAATTGTGCCAGCATCTGTTTGGCACTCAGTGGCTCACTCGGCCATTTTTTTGAAGATGAGTCGGCCGAGCTGGCGACGGAGAAAGTTTCTTTTTGCTGTTATCACAACAATCCTGATGTGTGTGTGTGTGTGTGTGTGTGTGTGTGTGTGTGTGTGTGTGTGTGTGTGTGTGTGTGTGTGTGTGTGTTGTCTTTCTTTCTAATTATCTCCCTTTCCCGCCCATCTCATTTGTTACTCCTCCTCTGCTGCCTCCTCCTTCATCTCCCTCTCCATCTCTACCTTTCCCCCCTCCCTCTCTCATCTCCTCATTTCCCTCCCCTTTGCTGGACGGTTAAATGTATTGCCAGGTATGCTCCTGTCGGCTGCGTCTTGTAATTGCCACCACCTTAATCCTCCGTCCTAATGGGCCAGGAGGAGGAGGAAGAACAGGAAGGAGGGATGTGTGTGCGTGTGTGTGTGTTTTGTGGTGGGGAGTCAGCCCAGATGGCACAACAAGGTGCGCTCCACCACTCTTCTGCTAGATCCCCAAATCTCTGCCTTCCTGTGGCCCGCTCTCTCTGTCTTCTCTCCTTCTTGTCTTTTCTCCCTCCTGGACTTTGAACCCAGCTGGCGGAGGTGTTTTTTCGGGGATCAGCAGCAGAATCCTTCACTGCTGTTCTAATTATCTTTCAACTCAAAACCCCAACTGTATATCGTTCTTTTATATCCACATTCCTCTCTAACTTCTTTCTCTCTCTTTGCACCTCTTTCTCTCTCTCTCTGATGTATCACATGCAGAGGCTTCAGTCGCTCCTTGGAGATTTTTTTGAAAAAGCAGACACTTCACAGTCCATGTGTCACCTTGAGATTAGTGTTTGTTGATGCATAGTTTTAGCCTCTTGCTGTTCTGCATGTGTTTCTTCTCGAAAATAGGTAAATGTTGACTAGTCATTTATTGACATTTCTTCATTTAGCTATTTGCTTCACCTCTGTTGCACCATGGTTACAGAGGTGGAACAATAAGTCATGAAACTATAAGTTCACATGGCTTATCAGCTGCATATAAGATGTACTGTATTTACACTAAATTACAGGTAGAGTCAGGTAGTACCATACTTGCACTCACAAGCTGTGTTCGAATTCATAGGCTGCATCCCTTGAAGGACGAAGTTCAAGACTGCTTGCATCACAGTGGCACACCAAAGGCTATCCTATTTCTTAAGCTCCTTCAACTTTGGCCAACATATGCTTCCATTTTTTGCCAGGCCATGAAGTATGCATCAGGTACATCCTTCGTAGACAAACACATCCTGAGATTGATTGCACGGTATTTCGAACGAGATGGCAGACTCTCCGGCTGAGTAAAACACTCAGCTTGTGATATAAATGTTATAAACAAAAAGGGGTGTGTCATTTGTAAAACATCCTGCAAATAATACAATAAGTTGCATGGTTTGAGTTATGACAATCAGCTCTGGTGCAGCAGTCTAGCTCGTTGATTTGAGTGCCGCTTCATAAAAGGGAGGGGAGAATAGTTGAAGACACAAACAGCAAAATCTCTGTGGATCAGACCGTCTTGTTTCATTTTGGCTGAGCGGTTCATAGAGGGTTTCAAAGGACGGGTCCTTCGCCAGCTTAGTCCTTTGAGGAATACAGCCCCTGAATCAAAATCTGCAGTATCTCCCACTTGTAAAGAAACTGGCATATACGTATTTAACTTGTTTTCAACAAAGCAAACTATTGTTTTTTTTCCCAGTTTTACAATTCAATAATCATTGAAGCTATATTACTCAACTTTTTGGTTCAGCTATATCAAGTTTAAGTTTACAGCAAGTCATTTACACCCTCATTTACATTGTTTTATAGTTGTGTGTAATGTCACCCAATCAATTGAAATCCAGTATTTGCTATCCTTTTTTAGCTCTGCTTTGTTCCCCACGAGTGAAACGTATCTCTTTTGCTGCTCACTGCTCCTCTATGTTAATTAACTTGCTCTGTTGTCTCCTCTAAACAGGTTTTTCTTCATCCAATCTTTTTTCCACTGAAAACATCTGCTTGTGAGAGGAAACGTGAAAAAGAAACATAACTTTGGAGTTTCAGGCAGGGGGAAGGCAAAATCTGAGCTGAAATATGATGCTTATGCACAACAGATGAGCTAAGATGATTTAAGCATCAATTACTGCAGTTTTTAAAATGAAACACATTTCATCCACTACATTAAACTTAATAGTTTCTAATTACTTTATGATTTAATTCAGACAATGCCTCTAACTACAGTCTTTCCTTTAATATCTCTGTTTCTATACCTTTATCAACACAAACTGAAAATATTGGGCTTCACTTTTAATGAGAAGCTGGATGATAACTTAAAATGCTACATGTTTCTAAATGTGACATTTCTCAGAGGAGCCAAGAAGTCCCATTTCTTTCAACATCCATTTGCCGTCAGCTGTCAACTCCTGCTGTGTTTCCCCAAGTGACAGCTGATCTCCACCACGAGAGCAGATCAGTTGTTAAACTGTTTTCTTACTCCCTGTTTGCCATTAGCCTGCCTAATGTTGCTGTTATCTTGTGACCAAAAACAGGACAGACCAGTCCTCAACCTCTGCTCATACAGGTGTGTGTGCACACGACAAGAGGTGCTCATAGGGGTAAAAAATCATACACACAGTAACTTGCTTGTGTGCGTGTGTCAGGTTGCAAACCTACCCAGCTCTCTTCTTTGACTCCCTCCACCCCCCTCTTTTCTTTGCCCTAAACAGAACAAGCGCCTCCTGGGCAAATATTTAAAGTCAAAACAGGCTGGGTCCATAAAAAGCTGGGAGGTGGTGGAGGTGGTGGTGGTGTGGCTACATCTGTCAGAGGGGAGGGAGGAGGGGGAAGAGATGAGAGAAGAGAACTTGGGGGAAAAGAGGGGTGACAGCAGCTGCCGATACGAGTCTGGACACTGCTGACGCCAACACCTGTGCATACTGGAGACACGCGGCCAGCAAATGTCCAGCCACAGCCCTTTAAACACACACAAGATCACACATACACACACTCACACAAATACACACACACCTAAAATCTAGTCTATCCACTGATTGTGAACAGAGCTATGTGACGAAAACACGCAGATACATACAGGGACACAAGAAAACACACACCTAACCCAGCCCTTTGTAACCCACCACACCCCTTTCCTCTGGCTGACCCCCATCTGTTGCCTCCCTGGGGAGTGTGTGCGTGCATCTGTGTATGTGTGTGTGTGTGTGTGTGTAAGGGTAGAGGGTCAGGGGAGGGGACAGGCAGGCGTTGGCCCCGGCTGCCCATTGATCAACAGCTGCTAGGCTTCTCATGCTGAGCTGGACGGCTGGGAAGGCGACAGCAGCTGGGTCAGGGAGAAGGTAAAAGCACAGGGCCAGAGGCTGGGACCCCAGGTTGGAGCAAAGGGCCGGGTGCTTGAGGGGGGGAGTACAGGCCGGGAACTGGGAGCAGGGTAGAAGCTATGGGCTGGACTTAAGTGAGTTTACAGCTGAGGGAAGGGGGCAACAGGCGAGGGATGGAGCTGCCAGAGATGAGCAGAGAGGCGTTGGACAGCAGCCAGATGCTGAGCAGGGGAGGGATGCCAGAGAGAGACAATGAGGTTGGATAAAGTAGAGTTCAGGCTGGGTACGCTTGAAATAAAGTAGTCAGTGTTGCAAAGACATGACTGAGGAAAAAAGTTCTACTTGAAAGGGGGATGAAAATCCAGCAATCCTGGATTGGACCGCATGTCTCTTACTCACCAGCACTCTTGAAAGTGCCTCTTTATTTCTGAACATTCTCACAACATCCATCTAACCCATCCATTTCTTCCGCTTATCCGGAGCCAGGTCACGGTGGCAGCATAACAAACAACCATGCTTTTACTTTAAGGAGATTACATTTTGTGACAGTCCTTGAACTTTTCCACTACTGTTCTTTGATGAGTAAGGAGTAAAGTTTAGTTGATCCTGTGTTCGTGAAGAAATTAAGGATTCATAATGCAGCTTAGAGAATGTTTTTCCAAGGATGAATATGCGCCTATGTAGCCTGGGAACCACAAAATCAGTGAGCCAATGTTGTGTTTGCTCTGATATATGTGTTTGGTCAGCCCCCTGATCACTGACAGATTTCCATCCAACCTGGTTCAGGTGGAGACAACCACAACTAGGCTGTTCCATAAGGGGGCAGGTTTAAGAGCAGGTGTAAACAACCAAGATGGCTGCCGGTGATATTGATCATTTTTTATTTGTTATGGCATCAGTATAAACAGACCCCCCCCCCCCCCCGCACACACAAAAACCCAACCCCACTGACATTGATAAGAAGCTCTTAGTCTGGAAGTGAAGATTGTAGCTGTATTCACACACGCAGAAGACTCCTAAAAACTTCCAGAAATATTCAGGTGAAGTGCAAACAGACAAAAATTTCAGTCTTGCTCCTTATAAAATCACCACATGAAATCAGGATGAGCAGATGTGAGAAAACAGCAGGAAATATTCAGGGAAATTCACTGTGAGGGAGTGGGTGGGGGTGATGACATTTACATCATGTCACCATGAGAGACCTTTCAGCACCAGCAGTTCATATCATATCATATCAGTATGGTTTAGAGCAGCTTCAACAGCGTATGCAGCTCTGACAACAGAGTTTTTGTCACAGTGTTTGCGTTAATTGTCACTGAAATTGATGTAACTGTGAGGCCTTCTTCATTCACAGGTGTCTGTATTACACCTGGCAACATCTTGAGATGACTGTGTGAACTGTCAAAGTCAAAATCCCCCTCATAGAGTGCCAGTGTGGAAGATGGGAAACTGACTGTCAACCCAAAGGGCTCATGGTCAGTGTGTAAACAGCCCTCTATATAGCTTCTGTTGCAATGCCCCAAAATCTGTTTCTGGTGTTTCATCATTGCATAAGGGGTGGGCTCACATGGAAGCAGCACATGATGTATCTAGCTAATGATGTGTTAATTTTGTTCCAATATTTCTATATTGAAAATTGGGTCTGGCTTGGGCCCTACCAACCTTACCAGTTCCGCAGTCCATGTCCCCCACACCCCTGACTCACTACCCCCTGTCAGACAAGGGAGACACAGTGAGGAGGAACATATGTGAACAAGCACCTTCTGGAAATTTCAAGGGCAAAGCTCCTGAAAACTTCTATATGTGACTCTCTCAGAAATCAAGGTGAGTCGGACTTCAGCAAAATTTCCCCCTTTCTGTCTTGTAGGACTGCATGCTTGAAGTTTGCACCACAACTGTTGTCGATTCTTGTTTTGACCATATATATACTGCAGGCCGTCGGGTGTAAACAGGAGCTGATATAGGAGCTGACAGCTGTTAACAGTGTCGGCCGTCACACATCTGCTGTGTTAGGGCTCCTTTACAGAGCAGCCACAGTTCAGAGGCTGAGGAGGGGGAGGGTTAGAAAGGGGAGGAGAGAAGAATTGAAGCAGGTGAAGGAGGGTTGGAGGAGATAGTGTGTTAAAACTACTTTACAGGCGTTTTAAGGGCATACATTCCTCTAAGAGGTGAGAGCCATAGGTCAGTGGCTGAACAGAGCAGGTGGAATTTTTCTGTGTTGCTCAAGAGCATGACGGAACTAATAAAAAACCACCAACCTAGGTAGCAAAGAAATCAATAATGATCAATGAATTTATGGGATGAGGGATACTTTGCCGCATTGTATTTCAGAATAAAATCAGACCTTTTAAAAGACACATCTTGACATAGATTTTACCTTTTTTTCCCTTGCTCAGAGTTTTGTAGCTTCAACTCACAACGTCAGTTATGACCTCAGGAGCACATTTTTCCAAGCTCCAGCAAAAAAGATAACACTCTGAGGTCAAACTTTTATTCTCTTATATCGTTCTGGGGTGGAATTTACCTTTTAAATTTGAGCCTGTAGGAAAATTTTACCTGCCTTAAAGCTCATGTGGGGAGCTTTAATGTGCAGCGGGAGGATGCTCTCAGAGGAGAGCTAACACACTAAATTTTGCCTAACCAAAGTCAGTAAACACATGTAGCTTGGTGCTGACACACATACATGTTTAATGAGACCAAAAAGAGCAAAAAGTAGAAGAGGTGTTGGACCGATATACACATCAGGTGGCCAGAAAGACAACTCTGGTTTAAGTCACTGGTCTGTTATTATTCCTCAAATAAAAATAAAAATGTAGAACTTCAGAAAGTAATGATATGTCACTGTGCTGTTCAGAGAACCATCTATACACCTAAGTGGACATAAAAGAAAAAAATTACAAAAGAAGGTTTTCATGAGTAAGATTTTTAGATTGAAGAGTGTATCCAAATGAAAAAACATCCACTATCAGCACCACTTTACCAAGTGGCTGAGATCGTAGAGCAATAGACATTATGATGATATGTGCGTGGAATGACTTGTTTTTGGCTTAAATAAAGAGGCTTTGTTTCCAGGTTAAAGGTCATGGACATGAAAATAAAAGAGAATCAGTTCAAGAAGTTTTTTAAAGTGGAAAAAAACAACTTTCATAATAGGTGCATGTGCCTTTGCATTATGTTTCTGAGTGGATGCATGAAGGTTAGTCTGCATGTGTGTGTGTGTGTGTGTGTGTGTGTGTGTGTGTGTGTGTGTGTGTGTGTGTGTGTGTGTGTGTGTGTGTGTGTGTGTGTGTGTGTGTGTGTGTGTGTGTGTGTTGGCTGAAGGAGAAAAACTCATTTGCTTGTCCATTTACTCTGCTTCCCTTTGCAGCACAATGCAGCAGCAGCCCTCGGACAAAGAGGCCTCACTGTGGGATTCAAATGAAGGGAGGAAGAGGAGGAGGGGGCGGTGCTAAAAAGGACACAGGGGCTGGTGGTGGGGTATGGAGGTTGAGTTTGGAGGGTGGAGAGGATTGAATGAGTTGTACATGAAGAAGAAGAGGGGGAGGAGGTGATAGATGATGAGGGGGGACAAAGGAGGGAGGGGGCGACTGGTCACAAAATTAGCCCCGACCCAATTCGAGGGGCAGCGGTGCCCTTCAGCCCGCTGTGACGCCGTCCAGCCTCTCATCAAAACAGTCATACAATACTGAGGAAGGCTCGGCTTCAAGCCAGCAGCCACAGTGTGTGTTTTATGTGTGTGCTTCAAGGTGACACAGTATATAATGCCCTCACACCGGACTGCTGAGGGGTTTGGTACATCAGGTAATAAATGTCCAGTTTAGAAAAATCAGGGAAGAACTTTTTGGTGCTCATCCCATCCTGAGGGATGGACACATCTGTCGTTTGTGGGTTTTTAGAGGTTGTTGGTGTATGCAGATGTAGTCAAATTGGGGGAGGAAGCTTGGTGAAGGTAGGGAAATGAGCAGCAGGTGAGCTGTGGTCAAAAACCAAACTGTGGTTACAGAGAGTATAAATAGCAAACACAAACAGAGAGAGAGAGTTCAGCTGAGGTGTATTGAAATATTTTACTTTAGTGTCAGGTATTACGACAGTGTTAACATACCCTGTGAAGAAAAACTGTGAAATTATAAATAATCAAAATAAACCCAAAGAAGGAAAATTAAAGTGATTGTAAAAAGCATCTTTGTATTATTAGATTATAATCCCTGATGTGCATCAGTGAAATGCTGCAACTTAATTTGGGTCTCATTTCCTCTGAAGATGTATCATCATCAAAATCTTATAAAATGTAAACATATAAAATACTTAATTTATTTGTTGTTTACATTTTGTATGCTGTATCAGAAATCTTGAGCATCACAAATGGATGAGACTCAAGAACAACTTGCAAACGATAACACTGAAATATTATACTTCTGTAAATATAATGTGTTACCTGTTCTCTCTGAGTCTCCCCTGTTTATGTTTCATATTCTTTACTGAATTTATTTTTCAATTAAAGCCTCTTTGTGTCTGTTCCTTTATTATGTTTTCCATTAAAAGTTTTTGAACAGAAAACAATCTGTCTGTGGTGGTCAGTTGATGAGCAAGTGTTGAAACATTCACTCATTCACAGTCTAATAGCTCCCTCTGGTGTTCATAAAGAAACTAGGCTCTATTCACACATGTAAGAGAAATAACTACAAAAAAAATACAAAAAACAAATACAAAATCTTTTATGCTATAGAAATACACCTCTGACCTATTTGCTTAGAAATAGGTATTCATCATTAAATGTTTGTATGTATGAATTGCTGTCCACGCAATAACGGATAACCATCAAAGGTGGGAGAAGTGCTTTAATACCATTAAAGAATCATTACTATAATTTGAAAAATATGACATATTGAATTAAAAAAGTATGTATTTTAGAGAACACTTTCTTCCGATTAGCAGCAGCTATACTTTAAGTAAAGTATAAATATTTTGTGTTAGGTCTAAGGTCACAGGACCAAAAGATCAGAGCATTCTTTTCTTCTTAAAAATTATGATACTTTAAATCATGCAGGAGTTTATATTCTTTAGTTTAATAGGGGGGCTAAATCTGGGAAATCATTCAATTTAGTATAAGCCTTTCTAAAATGCAGAGGAAAAAGTACTGGCCTCATTTAATCCATGCTGTTATATAGTAGTTATGTATTATTGTGTAGCTGTTTAAATTATGTACTGTTTATTTTTAACAGAGGCATCGCCCCTGTCTCTGGCTAGGGACAACTAAGTGGCTGTACACTGTCCCTGTTGAAATAAACAAATAAATCATTAAATAAATTCCTCAGTATACATTTCATTTATAGCCAAATGTACTCTCTTATTTGTAAATAATAGTATAATTGGTTCTTTCAGGAATCATCTGTGATGGCTTTATTAACTGAAAATCAAAGGGCAGAAAACCACATATTAGTATTTAGAGGGTGATTGTATAAAACATTCACACAGAGGTGAGCTGAGTTGAAACAGTAACTCATGTCTATGGTTCCTCTCTAAGTACATAATTTCTATCAATCTTCTCAAACAAAAACAAACCTCAGACAGACGATTTTCGTTTAATTTCACCCTCTACCTGCGGATTTGTTCCACTGTGACAAAGATTAAAGACCCCTGAAAGCGATAAGAGACAAAAAAAAAACCGACTTCTGACATGGAAAATGTGAGATTTGAACTTTTGACCATCTCCGGTCTTTACCGTGATGACGTAGCCCACTTACACTGTATACAAGATGAATTTATCTTTTAAATCTGATCATTTCTGTATTTGAAGGATGAAAAAGACTTTAAACAAAATAATTATGCTGTCTACTTTGCAAATGTAGTAATTAGTTTCATTTACCGATATACAGTGATAGGCTGGGTACTGATATAATTAAATAAGCTCTACATTTACATTTTATTGATGTTTCTAAAAGGTGATATCGTCTTTGATTATGTGTCAGTAAATGGCAGAATTTTTTTAGGTCCTTTAACTGAAATCTTCCTTCAGTAATTACAAAAAACATACGGGGCTTTACGCAATTACCTGACTGAGTTTCTATCCTGTATGGAAAGTTTTAATCAAACAGGATATTCCGATGACAAAAAAATATACAGGATATTTAATATAAGGTTTATTTCTACTATCTGCTTTTCCTAAACCTATAACTCATTATGATTGAAAACCTAAATACTGACAGCAGTTATGCATTTTTTGTGACTTTATGCTACACAAGTGTAAGGTGTCTGATTTTATTTTAACACATCTTTTTGAGGACGATGAAAGTCAGGACACTAACTCGATGTTGATGTCTATCAGAGCAGGGTCAGTCAGCAGAGTCAGGTTGCAACAAACTTTGGATTATTGTAGGCTGCCTCGTGTCAACAGTTTTCTTGGCTGCATATCATTTACCATTATAATTATCCTAACTGTTAATTTATAAAGTTAACATTTGGCAAGATTAAAACAAATATTTCAATCCTGCATCGGATTATGTTGAATAAAGATGTAGGCATATCGTCAGCTCGGATGGAGGTGGATATTCAGTTGTGCTCATAAGTTTACATACCCTGGCAGAATTTATGGTTTCTTGGGTAGCTTCTGATGTCTTTATGATATAAAAAGAGTAAACACAGTTGTCTGATAAAAAAATTTGCTTCACCCAACCACTAACCGTGAGTGAAAAAAAGTTTATATCTCTTATCATTCATATTCTCTGAAAAATGGCCAAAAGAAAATCACAAATTCTGTCAGGGCATGTAAACTTATGAGCACAACTGTGTCATGAAGACGGGAAAAAAAAATCCATCTTATATTATTACGCCATAGTTTGAGTTATGTGGCCGTATGAATTGATCCTGTAGTCGTGTCAGTAAATTTATTGACGAATCAAGGTCACGCGGCTGTGCCAAATGCGTAAATTACGCACATGTCTGTGGGGACCAAGCTTTAAATTACACACGATCCTGCAGCTATTTATTGATATAAATATTAAATACATTTAGAAGTATATATTAAAAGTCCTGAGTGAAAAAAGGGAACTTCAGTTTGGACATTTTGAATGATCTGCGCTCATAGGTCACGCTCACTAATGTAACCCATTGCGGACTCTGTCTCGATCTTTTAGAAACTGATTTTGCAATTCATACTAAAACATTGATGAACCACACTTTTGAGGTGTTTTGAAATTACGAATCTGTCAGTAATTGTGTTATTTGGTCTTTGTAATGTTGATGGATACGTGTGTGCGCATCCCCACGTTCTCCTGGTTCTGACGCATTCCATTGTGGCCATGGTTCATCTTTATATCGAGATATTATTCAAACAAAAACAAACCTCGAGCATCCAGAAAAAGTTTTTCACGACTTTCACTCGACGATTTTCGCTGAATTTCACTCTTAACCTGCGAATTTGTTCCACTGTGACAAAGATTAAAGACCCCTGCAAGTGATTAGAGACAAACATCCAACTTCTGACATGGAAAATGTGAGATTTGAACATTTTGACCATCTCCGGTCTTTACCGTGATGATGACGTATACTGCTAAAGATAGACTTAATCAAAGTACCTTTTCTTTTCATTTAAAAGGCGATTTGTTTGTAGTATCAAGGTGCAATAATGTTATATTTTATAGATCTAATCAATATACAAATATATTTTCAACAATTTAACTCAGAGCACAGATATGAACCATTATATCAGGAATGTCAGTGTGACTATAGTAAAACTTCAACTTATTTGCTAACCAAACTGACCTTCAGGCCCGGACTTTAAGAGAACCTCTTTTACAAAATCTGATGTTAAAAATATTGCAACAGCGAATAGTTTTTTTTAAAGCACTCATAAATCATAATCAGTCAAACAATACTTTGTGTTACACTTTCTGAATATTCAGTGAACCTGAGTATGAAAAAAACTTTGAAAATTAAACACAATTTAGTGTTCATACCCACATAGCAGATAGGTCTGGGCCAGATCTGGCGTCAAGCCGGCACTGCTGGCTGACTGCTGGCATGGCAAGTGGTATGTCAACCGGATCTGGGCCAGGTCTGGCAATGATGGCATTGTATATATGATGGCATGCCACATCTGGCCTGATTGTGGCTTGGTTTATGTGGCCCAGATCTGTCCATGCCGCATCTGGGCCGATTAAGGTTGAGCTTGTAATTAAGCTGGCCCATGTGTGGGCTGTCACTGGCAAATTATATCTGGGCCACTTGAGGGCCGTCATTCTTTGCGGTATGTTGGCCGAGTCTAAGCGAATTGTGGGCCAGAACCGGGCCAGACAAATTTTGCTATGTGGGAAGTTGTGTTTTAGTCAAACTTGTACATTTTGGTTGGATTTGGTGTTGATGTTGAGAAGCAAGGGTGCCAATAACAAGTCCCCAACAATGCCAATCAGATGCTTCAAAGTTTAAGTACATGTTCTGAAAATGTATTGAGAGAAATTTAGTGTTAAAATGAAGAAAATATTAGCAACAAGTTGTCAGAAAAAATCATGTCCAAACTAGCTGTTAACACGTTTTTTCAGCAGCAATAATTGCAAGGTTTAGTCTATCTTGAAGTCGATGGCAATAACTACACAGCAGATTTGCTGATGTCTGATAAATAATGCCAGAATTGTTGTTTATGTTATTGTTTAGCATTTGATTAAGTAAAATAAAGGGATTATTTAACATCAATTGTTCCATGCACATTGGAATCTCATGAAAAATACATTTGTTATGCAACAGATTTCAGAACATGACTAATATTTATATATCATATATATCATATAATATCAGATACAATATTAAACTTAATTTTTCTAATAACATAATTTATATCAAACACTAGTTGGTAACTGTTAGATTTGATCTGCTGTCATTAAAGATGAGTTAATCCTGCTATCATGAAGAGGGGGTGTTAACATTGCTCAACAGTAACACTGATAAGGCTGCCTAAAAAAAAACGAAATCAGCTGATGTCAATTATTTCAAATTGCTATCGATCTACCCGACCTGAAACTGAGCGATAAAGGCTTGGGAGGGTCCACCCAAGCAATGGAGACAAGTGCAACTGAAACCCAACTCAGGAATGCAAACTTGGGAATTGGGGCTTCATCTAAAAAGGATTACTTACAAAACAAGTCAAAACTGCAACTGTACCAAGCTACTTATTTCTGAAACTTCTAGATTTTTAAGGTTTGGTAACTGATTTGATAAGAAATTAAGCTCCTTTCCTTCAAGATAGACTAAACCTTAAGCTGGCTTTATGTAGGCTACACGGCAGGCTGAAAAGGATCTTAATCACAGGAGAATAAAGGGCCATCGCCTCCTTGTTCTTCATCGTGTATTACAAAAAAGGAAGTCAACATGAAAGATGACACTGGCTATAAACATGCCAGGAAACTTAAGCTACCCGGCTTAAACAATACAGCAATTTTGAAGCCCAGTGACTAAGCACGAAGGATGTGAACTACTTGGTATTTCATTGTATTTCTATGCGGCTGTGATACTGTTTTAAAGTAGAGACTGTTACAGGTCAAAATAATTCACATTTATTTGTGAGGCAACCTCCCACTCATTTCTAAAGTTGTTCTCATTTCTTTCTGAGAACGATTTTAAGACAACAAAGTTTGGTTGTTTCTTTCTGCCTAGCTGGTACTTACAGCGTAGGTCAGGGCTCAGTCAGTTTTAATGTAGAATTAGACAACTTTTAAGTCCTCTTGAAGATGGAAAAGAGGAATGTTTTTCAAAGGCCATGACCCATGAGCTTTTATGATTATTTGATAAGAGCTGGTTAATTTTCCTTCTCAAATGATAAATACACACAATATAATTCACATAATTTTCTTCATTGGGGCAGTGATTCATTAAATCTCACTCAAATGAGTTTTAGGTCTGAAACAATAAACTCTTGGCAAAGAGTATAGTTAGTCAGTGAATAGGTTTAAGTTTTGTTATTTTAACTCTATGGTACATTAATGAAGAACTTTATTTAATTCTCATTGTTTTGCATCTGTCCCAAACCCCTTATCCTTCAGTAAGTGCTCCAAACAGAATTGCTGCTAGCCTAAAGTTAGAGCTTTCAGCGTTAAGCTAACTCATCTTTTGTACCGGTAAATTTATTTTATCATTGAAGGAGCTGAAACGGGTAGTGGAGAGGTATTGTTTCACTATGTGTTAGTAAGAATAAACTATTTTAAACCACATACCCACCTCAGTGACATGGCATCTTTCTTTTCTAGCCACTACAACACACAAGTCCAATGTCTAGTATTAGCATCCTTCAGATGTTTTGAAGAGGAGGAGCTCCAAATATAAAGCTGGATGAAGCTGGAGTTATACAACACAACACTGACAGGGAAAGATCTAACACATACTCACAAAACCATATACAACAACCAACCTATAACAGAACATGACATGGGACAGGCCGTACAGGGTGCATATTATCAAATGCATGTATAGAAATAACAAGGTAAAGAATAGAATGGGTTTATCTAAACAAAACTCTGTTCAGGGTGATTGAATTCAACTTATATCTTTAGAATTGTCATCAAGGCCTTTTATTTATTGCTGACATAATAAAGCTCAAAGTGCCTCTGTGGCCACTGCCCAGGTCTACAAGAGCTGAAACTGCTTCCTCCACAGATGTCAGCTCCAAATAATTAGTAGGCTTGTTATATCAAAACAATGTGTTTTTCTCATCTTCCAGTTCATTAGTACACAGATGGATAAGCTAATAGGATCAAATGTTGTGATCTTTGGAGGTTAGCTTACTCCATCTATCTTACTCCCCAAAGCCACTGTTGATCCTAATGGTATATTAACACCCAATATTTTACACAAACAGGCTTTAACATTAATTTGGATTCCCTGGACCTCTGGGCCGTGCCAAAAGTTGATGCATGAGTGATCCAGTCATCTCTCAGCCATGCCAGCTGTCTTATTAAAAGTGTTTGTTTCTGCTGTGGATTCATTTTGTAAGATAGTGGGAGTGAATGAAGGAACGATTCACTACAAAATCGTCTGTTTCAGCCAGTTTATTGTTTTTATTGATTTTATTTGTTTGACATACACAGATAGTAAATAAAGTAACAATTCATGTCGAATTCAATAGGCACATCCACAAAACTTGTATTGTTCAAGCAGAATATTAAAAGAAATAGTCAAAGCTTTTCATGTGAAATTAATACATAATATTCTATGTTTCTAACAAAACTTAAGAACAAACATAAAAGACAGCACAATAATCTGCAGCCAAGAATCCTTAAATATCAGTTGTGTTAAAGTATATTGAATTTTATTGACAAGGTGTATCCAGACAACAAAAACCTCTCTCTGAGGACATACAGGTAAGAAATCATGGTGGTTTGAAGTCACAGAACAAACAAACATGATATGGCCGCTAGTTTTTACATATATGATCAATAAAGATTTTAAATTAAGAAGAAAAACAATGATAGAATACATTTTTACATAAAAATGCACGCAAGAACAGTGAGCTTTCACCGTCTGTTTATGTTCTTAAAAATGGTCCAAGCAACACGCTGACATCAAGTATTGGTTGTGTTGCATTTTACAGGAAATGAGTCTCAAAAGTTAGAAGGAAAGGTGGCCTTGTTATTTATTGGTTGGGATGTTTAGGTTAAATATTTATAGTCTGTAGTGGGTGTCGAACTTTAAGCATATGAAGACAAAGAAGGGTTTTTTTCTTTTTAGAGAAATGTTTATACCTTGTGTTAATTCATCTTAAGGTTTGGGGTTAGGGTTAGAATTGCATGCCAGTAATTGCCCACTGAATTGAAGTGTTAGTGTTCTGTAATGTGCTCTCACATTTGACTCCTACACATCCTACAAAGCACCTACATTTAACTTTGTATAAAGATGTAGACTAAACCTCATATTGAACTGACGGAATGGACCCAACAGAACAGAACTGTGACTCTGTGACAACATAATGATGGAACAGAATTATGTCACAAGGAGGTCAGTTTTCTACAGACCTCAGCTTCAACTTTTTGTCATTTCAACTCAGTTCGCTGGCTGAATAACCTCAAACAAACTTCTGAACAACCTCCAAACGACTTCAAAACTTTTGGTCTTGTTACGACAACTTTTCAGTAGAAATCATCCTGAAACATCTTTGACATCACATCCGTCAAAGTCTGGTAAGTTCATTCACATCTCCAAACACAAGATGCTTAAGTTCAATTTAAGAATTGATATATCTAACTAACCCTACATCTGAGTAATACTAATTTAGTCGAAAAATGGCCAATTCCAACAAGATACAGAAAAGACAAGGACTATACTCAGTAACATGATGAGATACTTTGAAAATTAGATGAACACTTCTTAATATTTTAAACTTGTACAATATTGTGAGTTTCTATCTGTCAGTATTTCTAGTCTTCTTTAAACAAATACATGTTATAAACAGCTTTCTTTGAGCATTTATTAATCTGCATGATGTGTGAATGTAAATACAATCAAATCAGAAAATTATCAGTAAGAATAAAGTGTCTTAAAATGTGATATTTTAAGAGTTATTAATGGTTTTACTTTATATAAGCATTATATAATTAAGGTTTCCCACACAGGTTCATGTTTTATCAATATTGACTTTCATCTTGAGATTTACATTTAAAATAATAAAGTGTGTCATATAGTAAGATAGTAGTTTAGTGGATGATATAAGTAGTAGAGTCTGACTATACTTAATGAATCTAATTCCTGTGTGTCAACTTTGTGCTCTATCTGCTATCAGACCCTGAGAGTCAAGACATGGCGTCTTAAATTTCTCTCTTTTGTGCTCTCCTCTCAGGTGTGATACATCAACCCCAGAACTCATACGTCTCAAAGACTGACAGCATGGTCCTTCCGGTGCCTGTTGGGGGCAGGATCTCATCCTCATCCACACATTATGAGGTTCAGGCTCTCCTTGGGAGCGGCTCCTTTGGAGACGTAGCACGGTGTAAAATCGTAGACACCAATAAAACAGTGGCTTTAAAAGTCCAGCAAATGTGGGCACCCCTTGTGTTGGCAGAGGATGAGGTGAAACATTAATTCTTATCATCAAAGTTCTTTGTGCTCGATAATTCAGAACCACGTTAAATTCATTTCAAACCTCTCTAACATGTGGTATTTTCCTCAGCTGGCCACCCTTAAAACCATGAAAGAGCTTGGCTCTGACAAATATAACATTGTCAGATGGAATGAGGCTTTCACCTTCTTTGGACTAATCTGTCTGGAGTTTGAAATATTGGACATTAGTCTCCGGGATTTTCTGAATAAGAGAAGGTATCGACCTCTTGGTTTGATGGAGATCCGTCCAATCATCCAGCAGGTTTGTGTTTGTTGTAGAAAAGTTCGAAACTGACTGAAGTTGCAGTTGGTGGATACTTAGATTTCTGTTCTATTACACTGCAAATCGATGCAGTCATCATCCATCACAACCTCAACACAGACTGTATATTTATAAAGTCAATGATGCAGCATGTTTGTCCATCTAAAACTATCTGAGGGACATGTTTATATAGACGTGTTTAAATCTTACATCTTTTAGTTTTATAGTTTCTATCTGATAGTTTGATTCATTTTCCCAGAAACACATCTGTCAATACATGTTATTATGTTGTAGTTTGTCTAACACAATGAACAGTGCCATATTAACCTATTAACTGTCACTGATGACTTCAGTTGGCGACAGCTCTGGACTTTTTGAAGGGTGCAGGGATCGTCCACGCTGACCTGAAACCCAGTAATATAATGATGGTGGAGCATGAGCAGCAGCCTCTGAAAATCAAAGTCATCGACTTTGGCCAGTCTTTGAAGGATCCTGCTGACCACACGGGTTCGGTCCTGACGACTCTGTGGTACAGGTAAGTGACTGATCACATATCTATGAATCTGGGACAGCTGTATCAGAGATCAATACAATTGTGCACACTGGGATTTGAGGTTTTCTCTCAGGCTCAGTTCTGATCAAAATTATCAATATTTTAGAAACTCAATCTTACAGTGAACAGAAGCTGATTTCTAGGTTTGTCTTCATGCTCGGTAATGTGTTTGTGTACTTGTCTCAGAGCTCCAGAGATGCTATTGGGAGCTCCCTTCAATGAAGCCATTGACGTCTGGTCCCTGGGATGCACGGCTGCAGAGATTATGATGAACTCTGTGCTGTTTCGAGGCTTTGATGAGTACGATATGGTCAGTGTTACACTTGAATATTATTCCACTTGAAACTCAATCCAATTTTTTACACAACTTCTCTTATTAAACTTTTAAAATGTGTATAGAAGTGTGACAAGTCATTGTGTGGTGTCCACAGATAAGGCACATCTACTACACAGTTGGAAAGGCTCCTGAACACATGTTGTGCTCTGGCATGTATACTAAGGATTATCACACTTATTCGTACACAGCCAAAGGAGAGCCTGTCTGGATATTTCCGGTAAGATTTCTTTGATTTAATTTAGTTTTGATGTGTGTATCTGCCTAATGTGTGTATTTGTATTTGTGTATGTCTGTCAGCATGTTTGAGATTTACTGAAAAATGAATTCCTCTCTTTAGTCAAGTCTTGTGGCGAGAAATTACCCGCACACACTCAACAAGCTGAGTGACCTGCTGACCGTAAGATCTCTCTTCTTGAAAACAAGTTTTAACTTAAACACTATAAGTCAAATCTTCACAAAACATTTAAAAAGAAACATAAAAACTAAACTTGTCTTTCTTTCTGATCCAGTACAAAGTGTCTCGTGAGCTCTCTGGAGAAGATCTCCAGGCTGATGAGTGCGACCGTGTGGTCTTTGTAGACCTACTCACAAAGACTCTGAAGGTGGACGGTGCTGAGAGACTCACACCATCAGAAATTCTCCAGCACCCTTTCATAACCATGAGCCACCTTGTTGGCACGTTCGAGCACAGCTCATAGTAAGTGTGTGTTCAGATCCTGTAAGTGTGTGTGTGAACTCTGAAACAGGCTGTTTGTCTAAGTGATGCTTACCTTACAGTGTGAAGAAGGGCATGGAGCTGATAACTATTTGTAAGAATGTGAACTGTGATGATGAGGAAACCTCCAACTTCACTGCTGGCTCGGCCCACCATGGAGGTCCTGAAGAGGGTCATCCCGCAGAACTGGACCATCTCATCACTGGTGAAAACAGTTCTAATAAGAGGAAGCGGGATGGTGAAGATGACAAAGAGCATGGAAAAAGGTATGAGTTCCATTATTGGCCTTGTATTGTCAGAGTTCAAAGACAGGAATTGTTTTCATGTATATTAATACTACGCTCAAGTGGACCATATATTTCTTTGTGTAGCGATAATACAAACTAAAATCTAGTGAGCTTAGTGTTGCTTGTGAGTGAGTTATTTACCTTTAGAGACAGCAAGGTTAGAGGCTATCCCCGTGTACAGTCTTAAAGCTAAGCTTAGCTCTCCATAGTTGTCAATCATCTCATCTAGTGCTCAACAAATAAGCTAATTTCTTAAACTGTCGTTATGTTGCTGAAAGATTCAAACAAATTTTGTATCAACACAGAAGCAAAAACACGACCCCCGAGAACAAGCAGCAGAGGACCGAATCTGAAAAAGGAGAACAAATTGATACAGGAGAGAAAGCCTGTTCATCCAAGTCCCTGCAGCATAAAAGAAAGAGGGATGATGCAGATGATGCCACCCAACATGAAGGTCCTAAAGAGGGTGAAAACAGTTCTAATAAGAGGAAGCGGGATGGTGAAGATGGCAAAGAGCATGGAAAAAGGTATAACTTCCTTCGTTGGCCTTTACATTTTTAAGAGACAGTCAGAAAATTTGAGAAATTTATTTCTCAAACTGTTGTTATGTTGTTGAAAGTTTCAAACAAGTTTTGTATCAACACAGAAGCCCAAACACAACCCCTGAGAACAAGAGGATGAGGACTGAATCTGAAAAAGGAGCACAGGTCGAGAAAGGAGACAAAGCCTGCTCATCACAGCCCCTACTGCTAAAAAGAAAGAGGGATGATACAGATGAAGGCACAGCCTTCGATTACAGCTCTCCATCAAATAAGAGGGGGGATGTAAGCCTTAGCCAAGACCTGATGGACAGCATCAAATAGTAAGCAAATACACTCAAACACTATGGATGGAGTCATGCTGAGTGGATTCATGTGTTTTTTTTCAATCAGATGTTAATGTGGACCATTAAACAAAAACTATCATATTTACATTAAGATATGATCGGATCATGCAGGAGAAACACAAATGTGTTGTCCATTAGTGTCACTGTACAGTGTTGAGAATTTGTAGCAAGAATTAAACCATCTCACCTGGTGTTTCCTGAATCAGGATGTATGCATATAAGAGGTTTCAAAAACCCTAGAATTGGGTGGGGAGGTATCTGAGTTTTATTTGACAGGTGAGATGTTTCAGCAGTATCTGTTGGATGAATACTCAAACTTTTTTTGTTACTGGACTGTTCAGCAGCACAGGAGCCATTGGGTCCTACTTCACTCGGGTCAGTCAACCCCAGAAGAGGGAGAGGGACGAAGAGGAAACTGCAGACTCCATGAGAGTAAAAAGCTCCACGATGAGAAGAGTGGCTGAAGAGGGGGCGAAATCCGCTGACGGATACTGTCTCGCAAAACACCGACGACACAACTGTCCTTTCAGTCTCACAAAGTGAAAAGCATGAATAAATAAAAATGAAGAGTTGAACTCTGATTATGTATTGTTTAGTGTGTTATTTGAAGCCTGTAACTATTGATATCCATGTCAATGTCAGGAGAAGCAAGTCACAGCTTGAAAAGCAGAAATGCCTTTGGTTACAATTTTTCACATTCAGAGATCTAACTTACTATAACAATAAAGCAAGAAGAGGTCGTTTGTTGTGTGTGAAAACACACATATACAAGATAAGTGTAGAGACAAAATGTGTTACCTTGTCCACAGAGGTCACCATAATTGACACAACCCAAGCCTATCTTAATGAACTTTCATGTAAATTAACAGAGGTAGATACCTATTAAAAAAGCTGTCATCATTTATCCTCTTTATTATCATTATATTCCCAGAGGGAGGTTAGGGTTCAGACAGAGACAATGCCTCTGGTTTGGATGTACTTGGAAAAAACTATGATGTAAAATATATCAAGACAGAACTTTCTATATATTAATTTATTTTTGAACTTTAATGCAAGTGCTTACATTTTTCACTTATAATCCACTTTGGGTCAGAAGAACAGAGTTTTTTGAGCAAGCCAAATCTCTTTCTCTGTTAAAAACAAACATCAGCTTCTCTTCTGTTTCAGTTTTACAATAGAAACCTGTTTGGTAATTTCCTTAGTTTCAAATTAAATTCCTTTTTTAAAAACATTTTTTCCACTTCATTTTTTTTGCTCCACCCCTTATTCTTATTATTTGTAACTTGGTGTTACTTTGCTTGTTGTTTTTATTTATTATATCGTGTTGTTTTATTTATTGTGTTTTAATCTGTCTGTAAAGCGACCTTGAGTGTTTTGAAAGGCGCTTCTAAATAAAATGTATTATTATTATTATTATTATTATTCCCTAACCCTACATACACTATAAATCAAAATTGTAACAACAAATAAACTCTAGAGGTCTTAAAGAGAACATCCTCCTACCACTGAAAGAGTATCACTACTGCAATGTCTACAACATCACAACGACACGCATGCAACTCAGATGGCCCTCTGGCTCTGGCTGTTTTATATCACTGCTCTACTCTTTATGATCTCCCCTGATTGACTGGTTGTCACATTGGGTTACAAAAAAGTTCCTCCACTTGCAATCCGTTGCTCCAACTCCAAACTTAGCCAAAACCAGCTGACTTCACCAGTTACCTCTTCCAAAAGCCTTGGACTCTTCCTTAAAGTGGAGGGGCTGGGAACGACGACCCATTGCCCTGCCGGCCAAGCACTTTTCTGTCTTTTGTTCATTTTGGCCGGGGTCTCCAGTCGCTTTTGTTTCCATTATTTCCGTTTTCTTATTTCTTGAATATTTGGGGGATCCATTCTGTTAAAAAGCTCAGGGTTTAATCTTCACATTTTGTGAATGCTATGGTCTCCACTTTTTCATCCTTGCTTTATTTGTGTCAGGTTTCTTTTGGGTGACAGTTCAAACCCTTGCCTCAACCTGCACTCACTTACAAACACCTGTTACCACTGCTTTCAACTTAAGTCTGCTTCAGCAACTTACTACAGCTCAACTTGCAGACTGTGTCTCAAAAGCTGTAGCCTCACTTCACCTGCAGCTTGTGCCAGAAAACATCGGACTCCATCTCCCACAGTGCCATGTGAGCAGCAGTCGCCTTCAATGCCTTCTACACCATCTCCACCAGCCAAAATAAACAGCAGCTGACACCTTCGAATTTTTCTGATGACACCCATCACCCTTCATCCTGACCTGTAAATGGTGGAAACCTGGATCCAACTGCTGTTTGCGGCCAACCTAAAGCTGCCTCCTCTTGAATCCTGTGCTTCCACATCTCTGCATCAAACCAGCAGCAAAGCCTCCCGTTACTTACAGCTCTTGTCTGTGTCATTGAGCAGCACATGGTCAGGAACGTTGGTTTCCTTTTCCTCTTTACTTTTCTTTCTTTCTTTCTATTCACCAACTTGTTGTAGATCGTAGGGTTTTTTCATTTTCGTTTTTATTATGTAATTCTCTATTTTATTTTCGTTTTTATTATGTTGTTCTTTTTTTTTTTTTTTTTCTTTAAATGTACCCCTCCATGGGTCACTACCTTAACGTGGTGGAGGGGTTTGAGTGCCCCAGTGATCCTAGGAGCTATGTTGTCGGGGGCATTTGCCCCTGGCAGGGTCTACCATGGCAAACAGGTCCTGGTTTCTTTTTGTGGAGTCTCTCTCATCCTCACAGAGATTGGGCAGCTCCTTTCTGAATATTCACACCTGCACCTGATCCCTGTAATCACCACCGGCATTTCAGCCCTGCTATGAGGCTTCTCCAGTGCCAGATTATTCCTGCATCAGATAGGTATTTTGGCTGATCACTTAAGTTCTCTCGTGACTATTTTCAAGTTTTCAAGCTCTGTGTGTTTTTTTACTTGGGACTAACTCTTCTGTGTTTTCCATTTTCCAGTGCCTCCACAAGCCCCACTGCTACCACCCAATCTCTGCCCTTCTCCCCAGCCTCCTCCTTAAGCTCGCACTTCTCCAGCCAGGATTTCCCTCATCACACCTTGGACCCTGGATCCCTTCCCTCCTTGCTTCCTTCAATAAATTCACTGAACTGATTATCTGCCTCTGGTTGTGCTTTTGGGTCCACCTTGCTACACTTGGTTTTCTAACCGCTACACTTTCCCCTCCATTCACTTCCACTCTATTCACACATAGAGGATTTTAACATTGGAAAGCAAGTTTGCATGTTTGCTTCATATAGAGTTTGATATGATTTTTTGTTGCAGAGTAAACTGAGGACCACATTTATTTCAACTTTGTGCTACTCATTGCAGACTAATGGTCAGATAAATGGAGAGTTAACTTGTTTGTACTCTATAACATACTCAGGCTGATCATTTCAAAGTGATTGTTCTCCTCCTCTACACAGTGCAAATAAATCAGTGGTAATAAGATAAGCAATCACAGTGAGTGGAAAGATACAGGCCTTCTGTACTGATTTTAATTTGTGTTACCACATTATCTCATTCATAGAAAATTAACTCACCTGCTCCATGGAAGCCTTCTCACACTACAGGAAGATGAGCATCAACGTTGCCTCTGCTGAATTCATTGTGAGCAGTCACTAGCTACAAGACATTCAGTTATTTTCTGATTGAATCAAAAACGATATAAAAAACTTTCATTTCAAACCTGAGGACAACAAAACAAACACAAGACACATTAAAAGTATTAAAGTATCCCTTTATCGTGTCAGGATGTGATGTAAACCTGGCAGAAGAAAACATAAAACAGATAAAGTCCAAAGCATCTAAAGTGCAGAGGTTTCAACTTTTTTTTAAATTGATTTGACACCAGAATGAAACAGTGCATTTAAAACACAAAAACATGAACAAAAAATACACATGATCAAAGTTTATATCTGTGGACAGCCCCTCTGGGCCGTGATCCTGTGTCGGCGTGTGTCTATCTGTATGTACTGAGTCCATTTCCTCATGTTCTTTCTCAAACCTGATGGCAGCTGGTGTTGCCGCATGTGTCTTTGATACATGGCTATGATAAAAACAGGAACAAAGTTAAGAAGCAGTTGAACTTGAAGCTGTTATCTGTAGTTTAAAACTGTTAAAAATCCCGACAGAGATGCTGAGAAACATTCATAGAGAGTTCAGTCTGATGTTAGTCTGATCCGTAGAGGTCCGGTCTGTAACATGGGACAGTCTGGTAATATGACAGGAAAGCATTAAAACAGTTATGGCGGTTATGTCCCCGCCGGAAACATCAGATAGGTAGGTAGGCTGTGTGTAGGTAGGGAGGGGATGGAGGGTACAGTTGATTCGCTGCTGTGCTTCCTCTCTGCTTCTCCTCCCATCATCTAGAACATTTGGATCATGGACTCCCGAGACTTCCCCACACCGATCCATTTCACTGAGGATACAGAGAGGAAGAGGTCTTACTTTTTGGTCCCAGACTTAATTTTATAAAGAATAATGATTCTTAATTTAAATAGAATAACTATGGCAGTCTGTAAACCTTCTGTGGTGATTGCTTTAAAAACAAAAAACAAATCCAATGACTTTTTTACTTTACGACTCTCACATTTAAATTTTTAATACTGAAGGTCAGATGACCAGTTAAAACTGAAGATTCACAGTATAGGCGTTTTTCGACCGCAGGAACTTTACCCCGGAACTAGGGACTTTACCCCTGAACTACGTGCGTTTTGACCGGAGAAACCAGGGTCTAAATTTAGTGCAGAGGTAGATAATCTCCCCCCTGAAAAGCCCCTGCTTGGGGGGTAGTACTTTTCAAAGTTCCTGGGACTTTCGGTTGAACGTAACAGTGTTTGTGGGAGTTTACACAGTTGTTGAAATACAGAGGGAGTTCCTGGGAATGCATACTAATTTTTTTTTTTACTAAGATTTATAAATATTATTTAATATAATTGTTTTTCTCCATACGTCACTGGCCTGATTTACACAATCTACCCGGGACTTCAACCCACGGTCGAAACGCAGACAACAATGGGGGCACAGGAACCTTTTAGTTCCGGGGAAAGTAGTTCTGGGGGCTAAAAGACCCCGGAACTCTTGGTCGAAATGCACCTTATGTAGGCTCATCAAACTGATGTAGTGTGCCTTGTGGTCCAGCAGAGGGCAGTCTTTAAATGTACAATATTCTCCACCTGACCTATCCACCAAGGAGCAAATAAAAAAACAACACACTCCAGGCTTGGCCGTGCTGATAGGATAACCACGTCATTTAGAACCAGAGGAGCAGTGTGAGGGAGTATTTTGGGTTAGTTAGAGGGTGTCCTGCTGCTTACAGATTGTTTTATGTTCCCTGTTCAGGCTCTAGTCGACACTTTAATGGCTGTATTTACATCAGGGCTGACAAAGTATGGGTCATTTTCATAACAGACATACGTTTAGGAGTTAGAATTTAAATATCAAGGTTCAAATACGATTTCCATTTCAAATATGGATCAGTGATCCAACAGGCTTACCATGGGACTCTGTTGTCAGGATGAGAACAATAAGCCTAGGATAAAAAATTGATGGATTCTTATGTATGATCATCTATGAAATGCATTTATTCCAAATCTGTGCCCGGAAAGGTATACATTCATTAAGATACAAAATGTAGAAGTTTGATCTTTACCGCAAGACAAGAGATGTCACAGTTTACCGATTATCAAATGGGAAATCAGCATAAATACTTTTGGAACTGTTTTAATAACTCATAAATCCTCCAAGGGCTGCACAGTGGTGCAGTGGTTGGCGCTGTTGTTTCACAGCGAGAAGGATCCTGGTGCAAATCCTCGGCTGGAGTTTGCATGTTTAATTTAATTTGAGTTTATTTGATTAGGACAATGCACATTAATCAACATTTCAACAGTTAGCCTCAATGTAAATATGCCGGTATTAGCACAATAGCTAAATTTCATCCGTAGTTCTAAGGCGGGTACTCACATAAAACATGAAACAGCAAAATTTAAAAATTACAGGATGTCACAAAACAGTTAACAGGACACTACATGAACTGACTGACAAACAGATTTTCCATACAAAATGTTTGTGACTTTATAAAAACAGGATGGAAGGTGAACAGGCATCAAGTGATGAAACCGATTATTCATTAATACATGACTGGTTTGTTTTTAATGTTTAACGTTTTTTTTAAAAGGTACTGTAGGTATCAAGCTCTCTAATGTGAGCTAGTAGTTTATTCCAGGACTGTGTTCCTCTCAAAGACACTACCATTTGGTTGAATTTGGTTTTTCGTCTCGGTACATCACAGTTCCCTCTAGCTTGTGCTCTAGTATTTATCATATTGTGTGTTTTTTTAAAAATACATTTGAGCAATGATGGAGGGGCAAGCCCATTTAAAACTTTAAAAACAAGACAGATGTCAGTGTAGGTTTGAAAATTTTCAATGTTTAAAATATTATACTTCCTGAGTATATTGCAATAATAGAAGTTGAGAGGTTTTCTGTCAAACATTTTGATGGTCTTCTTAAAGAGAGACTTGATGGGTTGTAAAGTGTTGGCTGTTCTTCCTGTGTATGTATGGGTTCTCTCAGGGGAACTCAGGCTTCCTCCCACAATCCAAAGACATGCTTGTCAGGTTAATTGCCTGTTGGTGTGTGTATATGTGCATTACTGGTTGTTTGTCTCTACATATTTGCCCTTTGATAGGCTGATGACCTATTCAGGATGGACCCACCTCTTGTTGCCCACAGACAGCTGGGATCGGCCCAAACAGGATAAGTAAAGATGATGGATGGATGGAAAAATTCTCCAATGCATTTTCAAAGCAACTCTACCAAAACTGGAAATTTAAATGCTACATTATATAATTAAAATGTTCATGTCATCTAATATTTAGTGTGTGTGTGTGTGTGTGTGTGTGTGTGTGTGTCTGTGTGTGTGTGTGTGTGTGTGTGTGTGTGTGTGTGTGTGTGTGTGTGTGTGTGTGTGTGTGTGTGTGTGTGTGTGTGTGTGTGTGTGTGTGTGTGTGTGTTCACTTGGGGTCATACCAGGCACTCCCACATGCTCCTCAATGAAGTGAACATATTTCTGAGCATTCTCAGGCAGCTCCTCAAAACTCCTCGCAGCCGAGGTGTCACTTTTCCAGCCCGGCAGCGTCTCATATTGGACCTCCACACGCTGCAGCACCTCCTGATTGGCTGCCACAGAATCAATAAGACACAAAGGTTTTTGGGATTGTGGGACATACGCAATATCACACCATCTTGCTTTACAAGGGACTGCAATCACACAGCTATGACTACAGATCAATATGTCTGTGCCCTGAAGTGGATTTCTCTATAAATAGGAGAAGCTGGAGAGGAGCCAGTGACTGGTTAGATATTTAGCACTCAAACTCCTTTGAAAAGCCTGGACTTTGGCCCTTATTCTTAGCATTTATATTCAACACTGTATATGTGCCGGCTTACCCGGGAAGTGAGGTATAGTTTGGTTGTCGTCTTTGTATGCTACTCCCACTTTAATCTCTTCAAACACGTCAAGTATGTCCAGTTTGGTGAGTGCTAAACTGGGAGGGGAGAAGAGGACACAAAGATTATAAAAACACGTGATCCCTCATGGGCTTGTTGTTTACTGAAGAAAGTAAATAAATAAATAAATAAATAAATAAATAAGAAAAAAATAAGAAACAAAAGACCTCTGAAAAGTTTCAGACAACAAACAAAAAAATCAAATCCAAATCTTTACACTGTTGTTAACATGAAAAACTTCAGCGATCCTACTTACAACACCAAAAAAACCCAACAGGATCACACACTGTACTTACGCAGTGAAACCATTAATCATGTGTGCATATTTGATGAGCACCAGATCCAGCCAACCACATCTCCTCTTCCTGCCTGTGGTCACGCCCACCTCCTTCCCTCGGGTCTGAAGTAGTTCTCCGATGTCCTAAAGAGTACAACATGACCACAGAAATTAATATGAAGTTTATTACAGGAGGTCAGTAGCATCAGTGTGGGAAAATGTCCTAAACGTGGGGCTGTTTGAAAACAAAGCTACTTCCAATCACCTTTAAAATAGTTATCATGACATATTTTCACAATTTCTGAAATTCAAACACCTTATATTGTTGATAGGTTAATGACCATCAGCACACTATCACTGTTTATCACTTTACACTGTCTAGTGAATGTCAGCGTGCGTAAGCTCTTACATTGCTCTGCTCTGAGGGGAAAGCTCCGATGCCCACTCTGGTGGTGTACGCTTTTACGACCCCGTAGACCTCCCCGACGTTCTGAGGCGGCATGCCAAGACCTGTGCAAACCCCGCCCACCGTGCAGTTGGATGACGTCACAAACGGGTACGTCCCTGCAAGAACATGAAGAGTGACGAATAAGCAACTGGAAAAAATATGGACAGAATCATATAAAGCATTGGTTTTCAAAGTCTGACACTGCCATTGAGACAAAATCAGGAACAATTAGAGTATACCAAATTAGCTATGAGTAGTTCCCACTGGATTCTTTTTTTCTGAGGAAAACTAAAAACATCATTGTTCTAAAAAAGTAAAAAAAAACTTCTATCTCAGTGGGGTTTTGAACAGATATTGTGCAGCAGTGTTATTCTATTAATGGTTTAGAAAAGTCTTATTTTTATTCAAATTGTGGCAATAAACATATTCCCTTATCAAAGTACTCTAAAAGCACTTTAATTGCCTCACTGGGCTTTATCCTCCAGTTTCAGCTGATCCTCCAACTGCTGACTATTAGTGTGAATCCAAATCAGGACATAATATCAAACATCCTTATGACTTTAGAACACTGGCATGCACCTGTCTCCGTCACCTCACATCTATTGTCCATCCCTCCACCTCTCTCGTGTCATCCCAGAGTTTGAGAAATCCTTGATTTGGAGAAATCAAGCATATGAAACAAACAAAAGTGTTCGTTGTGTCTGCCTTTCAATTTATTAATCCCCAAGGTTTGGGTGAGTCCTTGGAGCGAGACACTGTGTTGACATAGTGGATAAGTCTGTTTTAGCATCTATCCAGATACAGTGCCCTGACTGACTCATCCAGCCTGTACCTGTCCTGAGAGGCTGAGAACCTGGGCTGGGTGGTTCAAAAGTAATCTGGTGGGTTTACAGCCATCAGACTGGATCAAATCTTAAAATCAGATTATACAAAATAAAAAAAATATTGCATAACTGAATAAGATCTGGGTAAACCTCCAGTCTGTGTTCAAAACTTATAGTAGGATTGGGATAACTTAACAAAAATGTTGATACCATAGACCAGTGATTTTCAACCACTGTGCCGTGGCTAGTGTACCGTGGCTAGTGTACCGTGGCTAGTGTGCCGTGGCTAGTGTGCCGTGGCTAGTGTGCCGTGGCTAGTGTGCCGTGGCTAGTGTGCCGTGGCTAGTGTGCTGTGACAGATCGTCAGGTGTGCTGTAGGACATTATCAAATTTCAATTAATTATTTCAAAAAAGTATTATTCATATACTGCAAATAATTTGCCATGGAGTACGGCTCTTGCCTGCAGTGTAGTGACAGTAATTACTGGACAAATTCTAACCTGGATGAAGAGCGTGATATGGGTGGTTGAAAAGGCAACTTTTATGAGAAAAACTAGAGCAAGAGCTCTCAAAGCTAGTTACTTAGCAGCTGAACTCGTAGCCAAATCAAAAAAGTCACACACTGTGGCAGAGACATTAATACTACCTGCAAAAGCTATTGTAAATAAGATGCTTCGCCCTGAAACAGTTAAAGAAGTAGCCAAAGTCCCTCTCTCAGATAAAAAGATTCATATATTGAGAGACTAAATGTGTCATTTTGTAACAATTTTGGTTGGTGGTGTGACTCAGGATTTTTTTTAATGTATGAAATGTGCCTTGGCTCAAAAAAGGTTGAAAAACACTGCCATAGACATTTCATCAACAATGTTCCTCTTCGGTAGCTGTATAGCTTCTGTGATGCAGTAAATGAGACAAACAATCAGTCTGAAAAAGAGAGGATTTTGATTCCATAAATTAATTTACCCACTAATCGTTCACATCAAACATAAAATGTTTAACCCAAAGCATCTTTCAGAATCTTTCCGTTCATTCTCATCCAGATTAAACCTCTTTAACAACTGGGCCCTGCTCCCTTCTTCAACCACCAGACATCACACCTCAGTACATGACACCCTCGGGCAACCTCGTTAGTTCTTAACAAAAACCTGCATGTTCACTTAGCTCAGGAAAATGTCATTAAATACCCAGCTGGGACTGACTCTGGCTATAGACTAACAGCCTTCAGGATCTATTTTGCCTGACGGGCAGGAAGCTCGTCTATCAGACATACTTGAAACAGGACAGAACACTCTGTCAAGCATTTTTGTGAAACCGTCCCCCCAGCATGTCCCTGAGGTGATAACCACTTACTACTGACAAGAAAAGTAAATCAGCTCTACCTCAGGCATAAAAACTGGTGTGCTTCAGAGGTTGTTTCAACTACTCAGCATTCAAACAGGGTTGAGTTTCCACGCTTAGACGCTAGAGGCTGTCCACATGCCAATCACCCCAGTGTTCATGGAGACTGTTGTGTAATCAAAACAGAACAAGGAGGACTTCTACAGCAGCCAGTGTGACCATCAGCAGTCTCTGTCCTGTTAGTGTTTTTAAAGTTAACACTGAAGCCTTTCATGCTAACACATAAGGTTAATGTTAAGGCTCAATGCCACTGTGACATGTTCCACACGTTCTATATCAAGTACAGATATAGCTGGTCATGGTGAGTGTTTGTTTGCCTCCAGTATCAGTGAGCAGGACACTGTGCCCCGATACCACACGAGTGACACATGGTGTTTGGATAATAAACAGCATTGAAGCATGACAGTCCTTCAGTCAGCTCAATGCCACTACTGTATTGTCTGCATTTTTACGTTAAGTTAATTTTAAATCTACAAGATTAGCATGTTCGTTGTGAAAAAATATCGCTGTTATACTTTTAAACCTTCAGAGAATATTTAAGGATATAATGAAAACTCTGTCACTGTGTTCGACTGACTGACAGACGGCTGTTATAGGATACCATGGTGCTCATGCACAGTCAGGTGGCATTAGGTGGTTCAACTGTGAGCGTGCACATCAAGCCTGGATGCCAGAGCACCTTAAAGGTTAGTAAACTTACCGTCATCCCTAGTCTGAGCTCCAAGCAGGCTTTTGTAAAGAGCATCACAAAGCTTAAGTATCTCAGGGAAACTTCACTGGGTCACTGTAAATCCACTCAACAGTGCTCAGCGGTTAGAAACAACATTTATTCTTACATTACATGTTAGCACAAACAATCCAATTATAAAGAGACAACTGGAAAATGTACAAACAGGTTAAAAGTAATGCATGCTTTGACTGCAATGAACTTGCTTGTCACACATGCACACACAGCAGTGCACTCACCAAAGTCGATGTCCAGCAGTGCAGCGTTGGCTCCTTCCACAAGGATCTTCTTAGGAGGTCCATGCAGGGCTTCGTACATGTAGTGCACCCCGTCTCTCACCATGGGCTTGATCCGCTCCACGTAGTCCTGAAAGTCACAATGTTACTGCAAAGAGGCCAATTTAATGTTTCAAGATACATCTGTGTGTTTGATCCTTATTACCTTTAGTTTGACCAGCTCTCCCTCTTTGTCGATCTGCAGAGTCGGGTATATAGACTTGTACTGCTGGGCCAATACTTTATACCTGTAACAAGACACTGATCAGTTTGGGTTTGACTTCCTCTTTTATTTATATAGCACCTTTCATACATAAAAACATGCAGCCCAAAGTGCTTCACAGAATAACAGAGAGACAGAAACAACAGCAATGGTAAAATTATGAAAGGCAGGGTTATAAAGAAAATACTTAAAAATAAAATAAAATCAATACAGTAAAATTAATAAAATAAGTAATGGTGGAAAGAAAAGTTAAAAATTAGGTAGCATTAACAAGATCAGATAAACACAATAAATAAATAGATAAAAAAATAATTAAATAAGATAAATATATGTTAAAGCAATGATTCAAATAACAATGGTTAAAATAATAATAAAAAAATAATAATAATAATGCACTCCAGGTCTACTCCAAATTAAAAGCTAGATTAAAAAGGTAAGTCTTAAGTTTACTTTTAAAAACACCCAGAGAGCTCGCCGCTTTAATGTCCAGAGGCAGAGAGTTCCACAGCTTAGGGGCATAAAACCAGAAAGCTCTCTGGCTGGCGCTTGTGTGAGACACACAAGGAACATTTAAAAGGGAAGCATTCGAGGACCTCAGTGATGTGGTTGGAACATAAAATGACAGGAGATCAGTGATGTATGGAGGAGCAAGGCTGTTAAGAGCTTTAAAAACAAGTAAAATGACTTTAAAATCAATTCAAAAAGAAACAGGGCTCATGTGACTATGTCCAAAGTCATGTTGCAGTTTAGGACACTGTAAAAATAAAAAAGCTCAGCAGTGACATAGGTTTCTATTTTTACTTTGCATTAAGGATTCATTGCTCCTTATCAACAACCAGTCCCAGACAAGAAGCAGCCGCAGGAGCCAAATTCTGAAACAAAATAGCCCCAATGAAAATCCCTCTTTCCACTGAAGAACCATGACAATCAGGCAAACCAGGCCACTGATGGAAAAAGATATTCTTAAAGTAGAAGACACTATTGGTAATCAAGGCTAGCTTATTAGCTTGCCGTTACTCAAATGTAATGTAGAAAGATAGGGCTCTAAAGTGATGTTGGTCATGGGGGAGAATTCAGCTTCTGTTTTATTGGCTGCAAACCCTGAGCTCTCAGAATAACTTGTTGGGCACACGATTCGTGTAAATGTACTACTGACACATGAATAATCTAAGCTCTGAAGGTTAATGAACACCAACTTTGTAATAAATCCTGTTGGTTTGACCTCTTAGCGAAGTTCCAACATGACAGTTCCTTGGCTTTGAAACAATAGCATTTGCAGCATTCATGTATTAGTTGGGGAGGAGGAGCTGTGTCTTAGGAATGACATTTAGGCTGTGTTGACAAAAGCATCAGCCTTCTGTGGAAAACGAGCCTCTTTTTTTTTTTTTTTTTTGACTGAAGCCAGCCTGCTCATGCACCAGTAGGCACAAAAGCAGAGTGTCCTGGCAAAGAATAAAAATCATGTGTTGCTGGTTTTTCAGTGTGAAGTCATCTGACTAACCAAAACGCAACCCATTTATCAGTAAATTTGGAAGTCGATGCTGCATTCTTGCAACAAAAGGAAAGGTAACTGCAGCAAAAACTTGAAGATGTTGCAAAATCCTTTCTCAATCTATTATAAAGGGATTTATGCCTGATAAGCATTAAAACCATCAAGATCTTTAACTCTAACTGGATTTCCTGGATCATATTTCAAGTCCACTGGAGCCTATTGCATTGTTTTAATCCATATGTGTATTTTTTGTCTGATGGCTCTCTTAGACCTTAGCTTTTCTGGTCAAAATGCAGGTAAAGTTCATTCAAATGTTCCTGAAAAAGTTCCATTCAGTTCAAACAGGCCCCAAAAAAAAAGAATCCATGTGTTTGAAGTTCCTTTGTTCTTACATAAATGGTATTTTCAGGGCAAATACAGTTCAATAAAGATTCTTGAAAACCCCAGAGAGACATTTGATACTCATCCATATGCACAGACCTTTCAGAGAACTTGGTGAAGTCAGCCAACAGATCACATATCCTGAGACCGCTACGTGCTGCTTTGGCTGAGTACACAGGACCAATCCCCTTCTTTGTTGTCCCAAGGCTGGGCGGGTCCAAGTGAAGAGAGAGAGAGGGGAAAAAAACACAGCATGTGATACTGACAGCAACTTTGTTTTGCTTTGTACAGTTAAAAGTTGAACAGATCCGTCTACTCTGAACTTCTTTTCATCTGGTAACTTCCTCACATCACCAGATAATGACAAGAAAGGCAGTTATTAACACACTGCTAATTAGAAAGAGCTGTTGGTTTAATATTGTTATCAAACAGGGGAAAACAGCCACATCTCATTTGATCAGAAGTGAATGCTGGTACCTGATGTTCCAGTCTCATCTGCTTATTCCTGCATCTCATAAAAGTCAGAGGACTCCTAACACTGGTAATCATTCACTCTTGCACATGTAGAGTATAAGAGAAGGATTGCTCAAATTAAATGTTAAACTAGTTAACCATTTACCTGACACACTCAGTGTGTACCAGTTAACACTTGATCTATTGAAAGGATTGTTTGCCACAGCCTACTTTATTTACCCTACATGCAAACTTAAAGAAGGATATCCTAAATGGATACTGAGGCTGTTTTCGAAACGGCCTGCTACATACTACCTACAGTGGGTGCTGCCTCCTACATACAGCATCTGAATTTAGTATGTAGTATGACTGTTCTGTTCGATCTGTGTTGCAGTACGCTGGGCCAGACGTCACTGAATTTCTGGTTTCGGAATGCGAAAGTAAACCACGGTCAAGCTGAGAACAAAACTGCTGCTTTAGCATCCACTTATGATTTAAAAAGTTAAGAAGTGGTTTATATGGAATTAAAAAAAATTCACAGCACCTAAAAACGGAGTTCCCCCGTCAAAAAAAGAAAAGAAAAGAAAAAGTGGAACGAGTGCTGTGCATTATGGGAAACAGTACGTGAGGCAGACCGGTCCGATGCATACTGTGACATTTCCTGAATCAGTAGACATCCGGGGAGTTTTGGCATACTGCAGATTTTGATCTTGTTCACATACTACTTACTACATACTGAATTTTGGCCAAATCAGTAGGTACTGCTAGTATAGTAGGCGGTTTCATCATCAGTACCAGTCTATACGCTCAACAGCCACTTTATTAGAAACACCTGCTCCACTAGTTGTTAATGCAAATATCTAATCAGCCAATCACATGGTAGCAACTCAATGCATTCAGGCAAGTAGACACGATAAAGTACAAAAACAAGTGAATTGGAACGTGGCATGGTTGTTTTAGCCAGACTGCATTTCAGAAACTGCTGATCTGCAGGGATTTTCCAGCACAACCATCTCCAGGGTTTATAGAGAATGGTCCAAAACAGAGAAAATATCCGGTGAGCAGCAGTTCTCTGGATGAAAATGCCTTGTTGATGGCAGAGGTCAGAGGAGAATGACCAGACTGATGGAAAAGGGAACAGTAACTCAAATAAGCACTTGCACTATGTATTTGAGTAGATGTATTAGGTAGCACAAAATAAAAAACTGTCAATGAGTAGATATAACCTGAAATTGCACATTGTAAACATTAGATTTGAGTGAAAAGAGCTGCTGCTTTCTGTTGTTAACGCATTTGGAACAGAAGAAATGACACACCTGCTTTTGTTTGTGAAGATATTTATGTAGTTACAACAAAAATGGGTGTTGTGATACCTTACCTGAAAAGCCCTTTTTTTTTTGGTTCTTTAACAGTTTCTAGACTTTTTCTTTTTGTCCAGTTTGGCACCTTATTGAAACTGCAGGACTGCGAGTTCTGTGCAAAGCTTTCAGTATCTCTGAGAGGCTGAGAATCCACCGGCCTGGTGCAGAGATCAGCTGAAAGCTCGCAATGAGTGCGGCGTTGAATCCCACTGGTGAAAACGTGTTTTTTTTTTCTCCCTTTAGAACACCACATGATAAACTGTCACACAGACTAACTAAACACCCCTAATGGGTGTATAGAAATTAAATCACTGAGCTAGTTAAGACAACCCAGCTTTGAACAGGGATATACTGGGTCTCTCTTGAACATATGTTATGAATGAAGACTTCAATAAACATCGGCTCCTTTGTAAAAGTGTTTAAAGTGATACACCTGAGCAGGAGCCTTCTTGTCTCATCAGTCTGTGTGACCCTAGCAGAGCTGTATTCAGATTAAATGCATGTTCAATCCTGTGGAAAGACATTTCTGAGCTGAGTTTACAAATACAGGAGGATCAGTAATCCTAAATTTAGCAGTGTTGTGTGTGTGTTTGTACTTGTTTATCTGTCTTTTAGAGCAGCGGTTCCCAAAGTGTGGGTTGGGACCCACTGGGGGGTCGCGAGACACAAATTGGGGGTCGTGAGATGTCTTCCAGAATGTTTTTTTTTTTAGTTATTTAAAAATATTTATTATCATTTATTTGTGCTTATTTACCTTTGTTCTTATGTTTATTTTCCCTTTTGTGTTTACTGTTAATTATTATTATTTATTTATTATTATTATTCTATTTTTTCTTCTCTTTGTTGGTTTTGTATCATATATAATTTGTTAACTTGTTGTGAACAAAGCAATACTGAAAAAATGCAATAAAAAAAGTTGAATGACAAAAGTTATCTAAAAATAGTCAATTTTACCCATTATAGTAAAAAATAGGAAGAAAAAATAGTTGCTAAACTTGAAATAAAACCTTGAAAATACAAAATGTAATGAGTTTTCTGTCTTTCTTTTTGCCTGATGACTCCTAAGTTTAGGGTCAGTGAACAGGTAATTATCAAAAGCATCAGTAGCATTAGGTTAATTAATACAAACAGCCACATGTTCAAATAGGTTGGCAAATTTTCTGCAGACCAGCTAAATGAAGCCACATTAAATCGCTTTGAGAGACAGTGGGGGTCGCGAGTCTTTGGAATATATATTTTGGGGATTGCTGAAAAGTTTGGGAACCACTGTTTTAGAGGACCAAGTTCAGATTAGAGCTTTGTATATGGACACTTTGGGAAAATTAGGACATATTTGAAGTTGAAGTCATTTCGGCTAGTCTGAACTTTGAAAAACCTTCAATGGTTTGTGAGATGGTTCAGACTCTCTTAAGGTTCAGGTGAGGTTGCTGTTTGGCAGGTTGTTGTAAAGGTTAAGATAAGGTAACAGGCTAGGGGAGGAAATGCTTAAATACGGGTCTTTCACCTGTATACATGCACAAGAATGTGTGCGTGTGTCAGTGTGTGTGTGTGTCTGTGTGTGTGTGTGTAGCAGCTACTTTTAAACAACAGGTTTCTTACTTCTTGCCTGCTTGATCTTGTCTCTGCTGTTCCTGAATGTCATCAACTGCTTGGTGGAAGTCAAACACTGGAGGAGGGAGAGAGGGGACACACACACTCACACCTCAGAGAAGGCAGGGCTCAAACATACGATTTAGCATGCATTCATTCAACCATTTACACACAGACAAACAAACAAAAATCTAGGAACAGGTGAATAACACTCACCAATGTGTGCTCTGTCGGAGATGATCAACCTCTTATCCCAGTCTTTGAGACCTACACACACACAAAGACAAATACACATTAAGTCTCCACACACTAACACCCTACTTTAAGACTTCTTGTTTAATTCTGTGTGTACACACAGCTGTGGGTCACTTACCGTTTCCTTTGCGTTCATTCTTTTCTGCCTCGTCGAACAGGCCTGGGAGGTGGATCACCACACCGTTGCCTAAGGTAAACCAACACAAACAAAAAGAAAACTAAGCAGAAGAAGAATATTCTGCAGACATAAGGAGGAGGAGAAGAAGATGTATTTGATACGATTCAAAAAGTGATAGCCATCAACCACAAGTGAAAACACAGATAACCACTGATTCAATTTCACTTATGTTTGATACTTTCTGCCACTGAAAGTTATACAATATTTTAACAAGAAACAGAGTTATTGTAGATGCTAATAATCAACACCAGTGTCTTTCTTACTATGAAAGGTCATAATGTCAGCTGCCTTAAACACCTAATAAAAGTATCCTCAGCTTTCTATAATATCTAAGCACATTTTCTTTCAAGGCATATACGTGTATTCACACTGGAAGTCTTAAATCATATCTTGCAAAAGTTTGATCTCACTGAACTTTAAATTATGCACACTGACTCTTTGTGTTCAGATTTGACTGAAGCTGAAGTTTCTCACTTACAGAAGGCTTTTCCTTTTCAGGTTTGCTTTAGTTTGATCAAAATGAGAGTGTTAGAGACATTCCTGGGTGTAATACCATACAACTCAACATCTACAGCAGACATAACTCCACGGCTGACTCTTTAACTATCAATAAAACACACCATCAGTCAAGGATACCCAAAATAAACTTGCATGAAGTAAGTAAGTCATCATACACTGATGCTTGTCGATACAGCTGCAGGTTCTGCGAGCAAAGCTGCTGCTAACTTTTTTCAGCACTTGTGGTCAAACATTTATCAGTATTGTGTGCTGACATCATAACTGTGATCTAAAGGGATGTATCGTGGTCTGACAGAGCTGTCCTAAAAGACACCTTCCCTTCAAAATCTAAACAGCTGGTCTTAATTATCCTTTTAAATGGATTGCATTAGCTGGAGGAGATATGAGGTCATTGTTTTGACAAAATTTAAGTTAAGAAGTGTTTTACAGACTAAAAAAGTAAACAAGAAACACTCTTATTACCACTGGGAGGCATGAATGTGGGAGACGCGAGTCAAACCATGTCTGGCTCAAGAACAGGGAAGACCCAAACACAGATTTGCAACCAGTGCTGGAGGCCACAAATGTACTTTTCCACTCAGAGAAGACTCAAGGTAAAGTAAACAAAAACACTGCTCCACTCTGGGATGAGGAAACGGAAATAATACAATGATTTGTATGACATTTGGTCTCACTGTGTATCATATGTATTTTACTCTATCCTCTCTATGTAACGGTCTTAGGATCTTAAAGTCATGGTGTCAATGGAGAAGAAGTCAGAGGATTGCAAAGTCAGCTGCATCCTCTCTGATCTATGACTGCTGTACCACGGCACTCTATGTGACCATCCTTGAGATATTTCTGTATCATAAGTCTGTATCAAAGTAGTGGACTGACTGACACACCAACATCACTCTCAGTTGAGCAAAGCTGCTACTAGCAAGTCTATAAATATCCACATGCATAAAATACTACATTAAGGAAGAGATGCTAATGCTTGTTTCATTTCTAATTCAGTCTCAGTTTGTGGTGGAATAATCCTCTCACAGCTCATGATGGACAGATCCTAAATGACAGACCAGCCAGCTGATCTGGCAAAATAGTCTCAGCACCTTCCACAGAAACAAACTCAGACAGCCCAAAAACTCTGACCAGATCCACAGAGGAACAGAAAAGTTGTTACCTCAACTCGGTCAATCCATTTTATACATTGTAGCTCAGATTAGGGGTGGGAATTGATAAGATTTTATCAGTGTCAATGCCATTGTCGATTCTGCTTATCAGTCCAATTCCTTATCAATTCTCCTAACAATTCCTGAGTATTTTTTTGAGGGGACAAAAGGTAGTTCTACACAGTCTTCCACACCAAAGGTGTCCGCACAAGACTGAACATGAACATATTCAACTTGAACATACTGAACAATAGGTTGACCTCATTCTCGGCCGTGTGAGTCCGGACATGGCCCCTGGAGCCTGGATGAAAAGACTTTGAATTTGGAGAGGAAAAACGTTTTTTCTTCGGGGGTCGTCGCGGAGGTATTCTACCCGCTCTCGTTGCCTCATTTTCGGCCGCGTGAGTCCGGACGTTGCCCCACGAGCCTGAGGGAAAGCGTCCCGTCTCCGAAAGGGGAGAGGTAGGCGGGGGTTCACCTCCTTGATGCGAACATGTTCGCTTGGAACCCTTCTCCACTTCGGCACGATGCGAACCCCAAGCTTCGAGGCCGAGTCGACAAATGCTTCAGCATATTTGAGGTATTTGCACTTAGGAGTTCTGCGTCGCAGAGTGTGTGACGTAATGCAAGGTTCTGCGACGTGACGTTGTGCTGGGAAATGAATCGTTAAGAAGAATCGATAACATTTGAGGTGTACAATTCAGATGGAATTGATCAATTGGAACCGGTTCTAAGTCGGATCTGGTTTTCGATTCCCACCCCTAGCTCCAATAAAACCAAATCTGCAGAGCAAGAAATAGCAGAGCGATCAAAGCTCTGATCAAATGAAAATCATTGTTTGATATTTGTTACACTTAGAAATTCATCTTGTTTTTATCTTTAAAATAAACCGATGACCTAACAGACGTGAAAAGGTTAAATTTATTGTTATTGTAGGGATTAGAGCAACAGGCAAGGAACCAATGAACATCAAACCTGACACACCCTGCAATCAAGATGATCTGAGTGTGCAGAGTATATTCATCAAAGATGAAAAAAGTAAAGATTGAATCCTGTATTGACAGCTCATGCAGGGGTTCATGTTTAAGAGTTGTGTGGAGGGTGTGGAGATACCATTAGCTAATGAAGTTAATGCAGAGGAGTGGATGCGGCCTGCAGTCTGGCTCTGAGTCAAGCTGATCACACTCACTGTAGCAACTGTGGCGATGACGAACGCCAGGCTAAAAGCAGGTCCGATCAATTCATCAAGAATATAGCTAAGCTTGGCCTTGGATCAAGAGGCTGTGTGTGTGTGTGTGTGTGTGTGTGTGTGTGTGCGTGTGTGCGTGCGTGCGTGCGTGCGTGCGTGCGTGCGTGCGTGCGTGCGTGCGTGCGTGTGTGCGTGTGTGCGTGCGTGTGTGCGTGTGTGTGTGTGTGTGTGTGTTTGACATTGAGAATGTACACAAATAATGCGAGTGTAACTTTGAGTGCTTCTGCGTGTATGCATCTGTGTGTTACACACCAATGAAGGCAGTGACCTTGGGGTTGATGATGCCACTGGGGAGGAGGTGGAAATCGTATTCAACTGAGTCAACCACCACGGTGTGTCCTGCGTTGTTTCCGCCCTGCAGATGAAAGCGAGGGAGAGGAACAGACAGTGAGACAAACAAAGTTTGAGATGGAATGGAGGCCGAATAGTTCAGCAAGTAACAACAAGCATCATGTATAAACCACTGGCCACTGTGTGTTAGTATGTGTGCCGTTGCTTAGAGACTCCTGCTCACTGTGCAATCAGATCAGAGGGAAAGGCCACGCAGCAGTGTAAACTTACAGACAAATATGTCAGCAATGAATATGTAAAATGGAGTGTTTATACTTCAGATTAAACATTATGTAAATACTGTTCCAAGTCCATGCACCAAAACCATATCCTGTCAAGACCTGCTGCTCCCAACAACTCCTGTATCACACAACAAACATTCAGCTTGGGGATTAATGTGTTTCTTCATCCTCTTACAAACTAGTGTGATTTATGAAGCACCAATCAGGTGCAACAATCGAATCAAGGGCAAAGACAAAACAAAGCTTGGGCGGTAGATTGGCCAAGAATATCTGCAAACCCTTGTCCTGAAAATCTTTTCCCCCTGTGAGGCTTGCACATACAAGTTGCAGAAGTCTGACTCACCTATTTGTTCTGACTGAACAAACTTCACTGCTGTCAGCCTAAAGAATTCCACCTGTATCTGCTGGAGGTGCGCCAAAGGCCACAAAGTTCATTTATAAAGTTGGCTGTTAGCCTTTATTTGTGGGCGAGTACCATTCACAATCTTAAGGTGCTTTTCGACAGCGGGAAGTTTCCCCAGGAACAAGGAACCATTCGAGGAACTCTTTGTGTTTTGAGAGCAGGAAAAACAAAAGTTCAGGACGGCAGGGGGCGGAGGGCCTGAAACTTTCTTCCATATCAGGGGATGCTTTTGTGTTTTGTAACAGTTTCAGGGATTGGTCTTTTCAGGAAACAATTTTTACCTTAAACACTGGTTCTTAACTTACATACAGATACCAGCTGAGCAGAGAGGGGGGCAGATAGGTAGAGGCATGTAAAGGAGATTGCCAAAAAGGATTTGATAGTTGATATGGCTTACCTACCAACATGACTTGTGACAAAGTTCAGCAGAGACTCAAAGAGCTGTGCAAGTGACTTCATTTAAACTCCACAAACACTGACTGACACGTTCAGCTGAAGGTCTCCAGTTTACAGAGTCACTATCAAAACCCGAACTCTGGGAGAGACGCATTCACGGTGGGTTTAGAGAAGAAGACTACTGTTACAAGCTGCTAAATCAAGCGAATCACAGCTTCTTCTTTTGAAAAGAAGTTCCTGGAACTAAAAGTTTCTGGTTCTTGGAGTCGATATGCACCTGTGGGTGTTAGCTTTTCTGCAAAATGTCAGGAAATGGTGCTAAATTGTTCTGTGTCTGATTTACATAGACTTCAGTATCTGTTTACAAAGGGTTCAGCTAGCTTTGACCTGTACTGAGACGCACATGTTTCTTTTTCTCCTTGGTGATTTGTACGTCTGCGTGGGCTGAGTACCTTTTTGTGCACAAGACATTAAAAACTGAACTTTGATTACTTCTACACAAAATTGTCAACAAAAAGTAAAATTAATTCCCCTCAGTGTTGTTACATCTAAAGAGACCCTGCATGTACCTGCTTTCTTATTTTGTTGAGTTTCAGACATTTCTGGGCATGTGTATGAATCTTTTCTGTATCTTGGTGGAAAAAATTAAGTGCACAATGCAGGGGAATCAAAATAGCTCTGTGCAGAAGCTAGCCTGATTGGCTGGCCAAAAGAACCATTTTCTATTAATCAAGGGGTAAGACCTGCATTAAACAAAGACAATATGTGTTTGCTGATTGTTAATTTAGCCCTTGCATTCTGACTAGCACATGATAAAGCAGGGCTGACACTGAAGAGAGAAGTGAAGCCCCAGAGAGAAAGCAATGAGTTCTGTTTGTGAGGACATCCCAATCCCTGCTTTACTCCTCTCTGCTTAATGTCCCACAGCTGGAGAGCTTATACTCTGCATTTTTCACATAAAACAATATGATGACATTAGCTGTGAATGGAAAGCGAGCGTCATTTCTCACTTCCTGAGGTGCAAATTGAACTTATGCCCATCCTGAGCTGACGATGTGTTTCTTATGCTGGTGCCTTTGGGGATAAATCAAGCCCAACATGTGCTTCAACCACATGGGTTTATTCCTGGCCACAGCAGTACCCTGAAGGTGGAGCAGCGGAACAGATGGGGGTAGATGCCTCTCCTTTTTAAGATAGTTTTACGATTCATTCCAACCCCCACAGAAACTAAGACTGATTCTCATACAGTCCAATGATCAACCAACAATATCCATGGTTAGAGACTGAATGTGTTAACTCACTGTGGTTCGTCTAATTGTCTGTTGTTCTGTTCAATAATGTTATTTCTTACTGTCAGTCTAATCTTTATGATAAGTATACTGCATGCTCGGTCTGTTCTAAGTTGCATCTCTTTAGTCTTCTTAAATGTTATCCCCTATCAAAAGCACATTTTACGGTGCAATACATTGTCCAGTATGCAGTTTACATTATTTACTGTGAATTTTTCATTAACTATTGTGAAGTATACATTATTTGTTTTATTTTAATTTTATTTGTTGTGCCTTATACTGTGTCACTCATGCAATACACACTATGTTCTCTGCATTTAATATTATCTAACGTGTAATTTCATCATCTACTGTGCATTAGAGAATGTCTACTGTACAATATACATTATCTACTTTGCAATATAATATATTGTTCACTGTGCACAATAGCTGGTCTGCTATACAATATACAGAATGCACTGTCCTGTGCTGTGCAATACACTATTACTTATCATTTTACTGTGGCTGATTGTTGTGTATTTACCGATTGTTGTCATTACTCAAGACATATTTTTTACAGGAAAGCTTCTATTGTGTGATTTTATTTAATTTTAGCTCAGATTTTAAGGGTCTGTTTTATAAGTTTGTAGGGTTTTTAAGCTTTTATTTCATTTTATTTTTAATCTCTTCATTTTGCTTTGCACTTCTTCTTGTTTTTATTGCCCACTGTAAAGCACTTTGTTACTTATATTGAAAAGTGCTATATACATAAAGTATCATTATTATTATTGTTATTATTATTATTATTTAGAGAAGCATTTACTTGGTTTGTTGTACATTATAAAATGACAAAGGCATTCAATTACATCCTAATAATGACTAAACCTAATTTCAGAAGTTTATTTATCACAAATTAGAGTCTTACGATAAGGAGAGTGAGATTTGTGAGGTTTTGGATTCATAAGAAGAGCTGTTAAAGTGTGAAACAGAAGGATGTGGAATAAATTCAAAATGAAAGGCTGATTAAGTTTTCCCTTTCACCTTATTTAGAATGAAGTAACAGCCCCAAAAATAAACAAACACCTTTGGGGTAGCTGTTGGTGCTAATTAGTCAACATATGTTACCTGATCTGAACCTGTGACCCTGCTCCTGACCTGAGGTTAAAAACAGGTCTAACAACCTGCTGCTTTGGTTTGAAAGGGCAGACATGGGATACTATTACAGCTGATCTTAGTCTTCAGTCCTTCAGTCTTCAATAACAGATAGACTAATCAGCAAACTGCCCTCCAAAATTAAATAAAATCAAAATACATCAAATTAAGTTAAAAAAAAAGGAGAAACCAAATTAAAAATAAGCAGGTACTCAGCAGCAATGTTGGAGACAACGTGGTCAGCTGAATGTCAATCACTCACATATATTCTGGGTTGTGTGTAAAACTGAAAACATTCTGGGATAGTGTTATTTAGTCTTTGGAAGATATTCTGTTACGAGATCCCCAGAGACCCCCGGATTGTGTATCTGGGCATGATCCCTAATGACTTGATCCCTAAAGAGGATATCTACCTTTTTAAAATCTTGATTCTTGCCTGCAAAAAGGCAGTCACAAGGAACTGGTTAAAAAGTGATCCTCCAAGTCCAGGACAGTGGTTGGCCATAGTGGAAGAATTATATTCCATGGAAAAACTGACACATTACCTGCGGACTAAAGCACGGACCCATGATCAACACTGGAATAAATGGACTGATTACCAGAATAAAAAGACTGGTTGTGATAACTGCTGTGATGAAGAGACTTCATTAAAAAAAACTTTAGATATTGAGACGGCACCCCTTGCTATATTTATGTTTGTTTGTTTATAATTTGTTGTGCTTTATGTTTGTTGGAAAAAAAGCAAATAAAAAGTAAAAAAAAAAAAGGAGACATTGATTGCAGTCCTATAATTATCTGGTTCATTTAGTAAAAATTAATTAATTAATTAAAAGTAAGAAGTAAAAAAAGCACAAGTTGGCCTATAGGAGGGACATGAGACCAGGAAATGTCTTTTTCACTCCTTGCAGCAGAGCATGTGACTGTCAGTAGGCCGTTCTTGTGACCGCAGGAAGAACAGGTACACGAGGAAAAAGTGAGGCAGGCTTTTCCTTTACACAATCACAGATGCCCTCATTTCCTTGCACTCTCTCTTCAACTGATTTTATCAGTGAGATATGTGAAAACAAAATCCCTATAATAGAGAATGGGAAAGATAATGTCACGCAACAACAAGCAGGGACCTTCAGTGTTGAAAATTAAGCCAATTCAGAGGTGTTATAAACTGAACTTCCTAAAGTGTAGACTTAAGGCTGGATCTTATAAAATAGAATTAAACATGTTCACAGTCTGGTTTTATTCTTTTTAGTTTTAAACAGGAACGTGAAGAAGAGCTATTAATTATTATAGATGTTTCTTAAGTCAAACACAACAGAAAGTTATTGAACATTTATAAAACAAAGGTGTATAACTCTTGTTTATGAGCATGAGGGTTCCAAGGTGTGTTCAAAAACCACAGCTTTTTATAGGTAAGAGGTCTCAAGTCAAAGCCAAATCCCTGCTGCACGTGTTATTCAACATGAAAATGAACTTCTGTCAATCTTTTCTGTAAGTGATGTAGGTATTATAGTTTAGCAGGTGCGTCATATAGGGTGTATCTGACCATCTGAAGATTGTGTGCACAAAACCTCCTTTTGTCAAATGTCCAGAGGAAGGGCTAAAAACAATAGTTTGTTTGAAAACCAAGCCTTGGTTTCAGTTAACATCTCCATAGCAGCTGTGTCCGGTGCATTGAATCTGTGCTTTGTGTAGGTGTGTCCAGCTGAAATCATATATATCAACATGACACCGCGTTGCATGGAGTGTCTCCTAGCAAACAGATACACAAAACTGTTGCTAAACCCAAAGTGGGATCCTGATTCAGTTCCTCAGAGAGTCACTCTGGCGAACAGGAAATGTGATCAGTTAAACTTGAAGAGCTTGTTTTGGACATTCTTCTGATCTCTAACCGGAGATAGACATAATTAGCCTTCAGTGCAGTTACACTGTTTGTGTTGTTAATGCATTCTCCTGATTATCTGATTTCAGAGGTCTGAACTTTTTTGCAATTTTGCTCGAGTTAACCTCCTACAAAAACCAAGCAAACAACAGAGTCGTTCTTTTCTTCAGACTCTAGCTGGTCCTTTGATTTCTTCAGCTCCTGATTGCTTATATTTTCATTATTTCATGTGTCTGACAAAGATAAGCATCATATCTGTACTGAAGACAGTATGTAAACAGTGCAATGCTACTGTGGTTATTCTGAACCATCCCCGATTCATTACTGACTGTGAGCCAAGCGGCAACCTCCGGTCTCAAACTATGAAGCCCATGCGGAAGAGTTATGAACTGCAATTCATCGAGAATCCACTTGAGGCTGGCTGCAGAAACACCGGAAACCACATACACACCAATTCAAAAAAGACAATATTTGCAGCATCAATAAACATGTTTACAGCCTGGTTCAAAAAACGTCTTGGCTCTACGTAGCTAATTTCTCTATCGGCACACACTGTATAGTGGGTGAATTTTTTTCTAACGCGAGGGTTCAGAAGATATTAAGATTACGAGTTTTTGCCCAAATAAGGACATGACTGACTTGACTCCTGGACAGGAACACATAGCTGTTGGCTAGGAGGCTCAAACTCCGCCTCTTTGCGTCACACTATGCCTGGTTGAGTTCCACATTTTCAATATGGCTGCCGCTGTTGATTGGCTTCAAAACAGCATTCAGGAACAGATGGGTGACGTCACGGATACTACGTTCATTATTTATACAGTCTATGCTGTGAGCCCACATATTCCGCAAGTTCAAATGAATGCAGCTTTATCCCAGCCGTTCTCCTCATAAAGCATGATACATTCATTCAGCATAACACAATAACAACACAATGCCAACTGCTTTCAGTTAAGGTTTCGCTGGTAGCACGAACCCTCAGCCACACACACCCTTCTTTCCTGTCTCTTCACCCCCACTGTGACTTCTAGGAACACCCGCCAGACTGCTGGCAAGGCTTATTTTATAAAAAGATCAACACTATCTGCTCAGCATTTCAACACGCTCTCTCTATCACACACACACACACACACACACACACACACACACACACACACACACACACACACACACACACACACACACACACACACACACACACACACACACACACACACACACATCATAACGTATGCAGGGGACGTGGTGCAGGACCACTGCCAGAGAGGGGTTTATTTTTACACGTGTCCTGCCAGGGCAAAACTGCAGGAAGAACGCTCAGAGGAATCCTTGTTATGTCATTATGTCAACTTGTTATTAACAGAAACAGATAATGGACATCTGAACTCCACAGAACTGCTAGCAGACAGATGAGAAACATCCTCTGGGAATCTGCTGCTTTTCTTAAATGCTACAGTCTTGAATCGCCAGAAACGGCAAGTGATTTTTGCTTTAAAAAGACTCAGTTTACTTCTTTTGGCATATCAGTTCTTGGACATTTGGTCCAATAGCTTGTTATGTTATAGGGCAAGGAAACAAAACCATCAGGATAAAGGATTAGGACACATAGTATGCACAAAAGGGTGATACATTTTGGACATTTGAAAAGTAGATTTAGCTGCATAGCACATAATCAAAACTTTCAAACCTTGAGTTTTTGTTCCCATGCTGAGATAGAACTAAAGCATTGCAAAAGGCAAAGCACAGCAGGCTTGTCATTGTGACTTTACCTGCTCCTTTCCATGAGTGCATTTCAGATTACTTCCTCAGTAAAGAGCCTTTTGAGCGACATGCTCTGGGGCAGGAAAAGAGTTGACAGAAACTACCAAGAGCTGAAAAGGTTTGAAGGGTTTTCAACAAAAGTAGGAAGTACTCCACTCAACATTGATGTGCTCCACACATACAGCCAAACGTAGCTCTTTTAAAGTCTTCACACATATTTTGTTGCCAGACAATCACTACTGCCAAAACACATCACTATTTTCAGTCCCGACAGACCGCTTGACCAAACACACAGTAAACGGTTACACCAGAGACTTCTACACACTGGCAAGACTTCAGCTTTCTTGTAATAGATGGAGTTATAGAGACACAACAACTCAGAGTCTCCATCCACCTGTTGTGCAAACCACCGAGCATGCAAATCCAACACACAGCATGATCCAGGGGGTGAAGTGAGCTGAGCTGTACACGCCATATTCCCCACTCACACCTGATGTCAGATTGGTTTCAGCATCATTTACATGCACAACTTGACATACTATTACACATGCATGTGATCTGTTGTCTTGTTCTTGCACAATGTGCCCTCCCAGCCTGACAGACATGATAACGTGGTGCATGTTAAGTACTAGAGCCTGACCAACCTCAGACGTTCTCCACTGCAATTTGAGCAGACTTTTACTCCGTTATGGCAACGCCAAAGTAACAAGGAATCAGCTTTTTCGAATAGACAACTTCATAAGAGAGTTTGTACATTTCAATGTTATCAATGTAATCTGGTGAGAACCAACGCCTGCTTGGCTGTGATTCTCTGCTAGATGTGCTACAAATGGTAGTGAGGGTACTATAGACCAGGGGTTCCCAAACATTTCAGCCGGCGACCCCCAAAATATAGGTGCCAAAGACTCGCAACCCCCACTGCCCCTCAATGTGGTTTATTGTGGCTTCATTTAGCCTACCTATATGAGCATGTGGCTGTGTTTCCTGTGCCGTTATGAATTAACCTACTGCTGCTGATGCTTTTGATAATTAACTGTTCACTAACCCTAAACTTAGGAGTCATCTGACAAAAAGAAAGGTAGAAAACTCATTACATTTTATATTTTCAAGGTTTTATTTCAAGTTTAGCTACTATTTCTGTCTATATTTTTTACTATAAATAGCTACAATTTACTATTTTTAGATAACTTTGTCATTGAACTTTTTTATTGCATTTTTTCAGTATTTCTCTGTTCACCAAGAGTTAAAATATTATATAAAAGTAATACAAAACCAACAAAGAAAATAAATAAATAAATACAAAAATACAAAAATAATGCTAATAATAATAATAATTAACAGTACAAACAAAAAGGAAGATAAACATAAAAAACAGGTAAATAAACAAAAATAAATAATAATAATAATACATATTTTTAGAGATCTCTCACGACCCCCCAGGGGGTCCCGACCAACACTTTGGGAACCTCTGCTATAGACTGTTGGATGAAACCATGTATGCAACATGCAACAGCATCTGGCCCACACAATTACAATACCATTCAAAAGTTTGGACACACCTATTCATTCAATGGTTTTTATTTATTTTTTTTGAAGTATTTTGGATATTGTAGATTAATACTGAAGACATCGAAACTATGAAATAATATGGTTTTGCCATAATATGGATAGTCAACTAGGGCTATCCATTGTGTACTAACCCTACCTCTGAACAACACAACTGATGGTCTCAAACACATTCAGAAGGCAAGGGATTCCACAAACTAACTCTTGACAAGGGTCATGTTAATTAGAAACCATTCCAGGAGACCACTTCATGAAGCAGACTGAGAGAATACCAAGAGGGTGCAAAGCTGTAATGAAGGAAAAAGGGGGCTACTTTACAGAATCTAAAATATAAAACATATTCTGGTTTGTAACATTTAAAAAAAAAAAAAAAATTCCATATATGCTCTTCCATAGTTCTGATGTGTTTGATATTAATCTACAGTGTTTCAAATATTTAAAATAAATACAAACCCTTGAATGAGAAGGTGTTTCCAAACTTGTGACTGGTAGTGTATGTAAGAAACAAATGTAAGGTCAATAATCAATTCAAACTTCCACATGTAGAGGTGGGGTCCAGTGTAATAATAATATTTCGTGTTATTGATATAATGAAAAGGTACAGGCAGTAATCATTTCACTCAGCTACATCAGTCCACATCATTCACACGCTCCACTTCAAGGCTGCATGCCAGACCAGGAAAAGGCATCAAGACCAGGATCCTGCATTAATCATAATACCAGATGTGACAGGGAAGTATTAGCATCTTCTCTCAGCTCTGTATAATTAAAGTGACCATTTAATGACTCCTAACCTGCGGCCAGCACCAGTACTTCACGGTCTGCCTGTAACACACTCATGGTTTCTCTAAAAACCCGGTCTGGGTGATGCACCTGGTCTCTCCAGTCAGCAATAGATTTACTGAGCTAACATCTCCTTGTCATGTGCACGCGTAAGGACACAATTCATCCTTAAATGTGTCTGAGGAGCTAAAAGCAGCTAGCAGAAATTCAAGGTGACATTAGCAAAACACTTGATCCAGCACGGTGACCGAGATGTCTGTGAGCTAACACACAGCCATCAGGTGAATGGATCATACACGAGCCGCTGTTACCTGGCTGCAGTGTTTCCAGTAACTAGCTTAACCTGCAGTGAACGCAGGGCAAGTGAATGCAGCATGATGGGCTAACCAACCTGACATCTGCACACCATATCCGCGTCTTGTGCCAAGAGATCCACAACTTTCCCCTTCCCCTCGTCGCCCCACTGAGCCCCGAGCACCACAGACACCCGGTTGCCGACGGGCGGTATAGGTGCCCGTGTTGTCGGGCTGTCGCTGCGGGGGGCCGCGGCATCGGCGGGTTCTTGACTCCCACTGTCCGACATGTCTGCTGCTGGGTCGCTGCCGCTGACTACAGTTGAGCGCCCTTTCCTTTCTCACCGCGCTGCTGCTGCTGCGTTGCCGCACCAAAGATAGTACATTGGACGAGAGGAGCTCCCTCCCTGCACGGCAATGCTCAGACGCCGTGCACATGCGCACAAGTGTATGAAATGAGAAGCAGCATTCCCAGGTGTGAGCAGAGAAAGCCTGAAAGACCAGCGCTGCTGCGGGTTCACACCTCACTCACATGACAAACTTGCTGTTTAAAAGGAAAATGATTCTATTTAGACCTCCCATATTTTCAATTTTGTAATTGTATGGATGTAGCCATAAGAGGGTTTTGGAATAAGGGGTGAATCATCTTGATGCTTTAATAATCTCAGAAGACACGCCCACTATTCTGGAGGTGTGTTCAAGTCCACATTTTAGTTAGTTAAGTGATTTAATTGACCTTTAGTCCTTTTTTAAAATTATTATTATTATTTTATTGCATAGGAAAAAAAATCAACTTTCCAGATCACTGTACTTTCAAGTACATTGCATTTTTTTTCATATTGTTACATACATTAAATGAAAAATGACAAAACAAAAAAAAATAAAAAAAACAAACTCAAAACAACCAAAGAAATAACAGTATAAGAAAAAGGGAACAAAAATTAAAAAAATTAAATTAAAGTAGAAATTAAAACATAAAAATAAAAATAAAAAGGGGGTGGTCTCATGCTTTTCTATTCTTGATGTATGTTTATGAAATTGTACATTCTGTCAAGTCTGATTTTAGAGTAGATTTTATGGATTTTTTTCCACATCATCTCTAATAGTATAAATTATGCTTTCATCTTCTAGTGCACGTTCAATTGTTCTTGACCATAAATTAATTTTAGGTGGACTTTGTTATCTCCATGTCCTTGTCACCTGCTTCAAAGCAGTCACATGTAATACATTAAAAAGATGCCTTTCAGGTTTACTTATTGCTTCTAATAAGTTGATGCTAATAAGACATTTTCAAAAATGTCTAAGGCATTTGAAATATGGAAATAGAAACACTTCCAGATATTTTTTCTTGTGTATTTATGTGCTCTTTACAAATATAACTGAGTAACTTTTATCATGGTATATTAAATCCATGTTTGCTTCTGGGTGAGGGGACCGCAGAAAAATAAGTCAATACGGTATGAACTGTTACTGAAGATGCTTTGTAACCTATTTTTCAATTCAGTTCTGAATATTTTCTTCCAGACTATGTCATACTTTTCCAACCAAATCCACTGTGATAAATAAGAAACAAGGGCCCAAATGTTTTCAACAGCACTCAAACTGAATACTGGAATGACTCATTTACAGTTAAACAAACACTGCAAGTTTAAACAAGGAAGAGATACCGCGCAGATTTGTTATGGACACATTGCAGTCATCTTAGTAAATAAACAATGATTTTTCATGCATAGTTTCGGAGAAAAGGAGGCTTACACAGGGTCTGTATAGTACATGCCTTTCTTACATTTACACAGTCACTTTACAGGTATCTCCAGTCCCTGTTCAGAAAAAATGATAAGTGTCAGTTTGTGGAACTACAGACTGAGTAGCAGGAGGTTTGAAGTGGGAGGTGAGCATGCCAGAGTAACACGTTTATTTTTTCAAGGGGAGGACGTGAAATTTAATGCAGTCACTAGTTTTTGTATGATGTGAAAAACCCACTTTGAAAAATCACAATGCTCAACAGCCCAAGATTAAGCAAAAATAAGACAAAATCAGAAAATAAATTAAATAACTTTTAGAATTTGATGTTTGTCTTTTATATTTTTGTCAAACTGTAGATTGTCTATCAAAATACTGTGTCCTGTGCCTACAATTACAAAAACGGATCCCAAAAAAAGGTAGTTGAGTTAGATCTCAACAATGTTTCTCTGTTATTTTATAGTGTGCGTGAGATATCGGAGTATAATTCACCTGTTGATGCTCAATCTGGATTGTGTAATGTTGAATATCTTATTAATTTGGCCCCCTCTAGTGGTGATGACACCATCTTGCAATACCCAGTTTGCTTACTGAGTGACATGTCCATTTAGTGCCGCACTTTGACAAGTTTGACATGGCAATACTCCTTCATTAAGGTGTTCTTCACTGAAGCAATGTGAAAGCAACAATAACCACAGAATCCAAGGATTGTCTGAATTCAACTTTAAAAAAAAGTGAAGTGTGCACAACACTGTTTGTCCATTTGTCTTGCTGTCTGAATTCTATGCAAGGATTTTCTCCCTCTTTTTGCAGACCAGTTGTTCTTATTTGCTGCAGATTGCTCAAAATACCTGGTACAGTTCAAATCACAGCTGTTACTTTGCCTCCTCCAGGGTCAGCATCAGACAAAAATTAGTGGGTGACTGAGGGGGACTACTTGGAGAAGTGGGCACAGGTTACAACTCAGCCTTCCTTCAAAGACAGACTTTTATTGACAAAGTAAACTAATTGTCACAGATTTTTCTACATCAACCAAGTTTTAAGAAAATGTTGTGAGAGATTACTGAAGCTCTGTTAGTCATCATTGAGATTTAACCACTCAAAGGCATACACATTAAACATGCAGGCTGGTCCCTTATAATGTGTCAGATAAATTGCATTAGTGGATTGTTATCATCAATGCTTATATCGTTTGTTGGTTTTTGGTAGCTTCTAACTGAAACAGGTCACATCTTTTACATTCGTATTAGTGCAGTAATCTAAACTAATGCATAATTATTTCAAATTCTGTTGTTGATGTCCTCCAGCAATGAATCAATCAAACAAACAAGTCCTAAATTTGACTTAAAGTAACCAAATCTGAAACGTGTACTGAAAAACCAGTGGTGGACAGTAACAGAGTAAATTTACTTGAGTACTGTACTTAAGTACATTTTTTGAGTATCTGTACCTTACAATTATTGTACTTTTTACTCCACTACATTTCTATCAATTCTCTAGTTACTCACTATTTTTGCTTTGAAGTCAGCTCATGAATTTCTTCTCTTTTCTGAAATCTGATCCCTAAGACAGTTTGTCTCAGTGGTTTAGCCGTACCTGTATATCATGTGTCTCCACGGTTGAACGTGGAGCAAACACAGAGCAGATTTCCCTCAGATCAGGCAGTTCATTTAGAGGTGGAAATGATGGCTATAATTCTCCACCTGAGCACCCATGGCCACATCTTCAGCTCGTGTTAGAGGTTCGTGAAATGAAGAATGATACGTATCGTTTGAAATGTTCTCCCTGTTTCTCACTCTGCCCAAACAAAAATGTACTGTCCAACCTGAGAAAGTGTGTTGAGCTCCGCCACATTTGTTTCATCCAGATGAACATTTCAAACTAAGTTGTCTGTGCTTGGAGTAACTTAGTTCCTGTTTTTATTCCATGGTATAGTATTTAGAAATTTCAAGTAATGGTTTCTAAATAAACATAATGTAACACAATGTACTTCTATGTATTCTTGACTGCACTTATGTATTGTGAAAATACAATGTTTTGAAATATTTTAAAAAGTACTTTGGATACTTAAGTATTTTTAAAAGCAAGTACTCCAGTACTCTAACTCAAGTAATAATTTGACAGAGCAACTTTCACTTGTATTGGAGTTATATTTGACCAAGTGGATCTATACTTTGACTTAAGTAATGAAGCTGTGTACTTTGCCCACCACTGATAAAATATAACAATATAGAAATAATCTGGGGGAGGGTCATGGGGAAAAAAAGAGAGCGTAAAGACAACTCAGTTTTTCTTCTATCAATGTATCAAACGTAAACGACTTCCCAAGGATAAGATAAGCTATAATATCCTTTTTGGACTGTGTGACGTTATTGGATGTATCAAATCCCTGGTATAAACGACTTTGAGAGCTTTTAGTTGGCTGATGCATCAACAATCTATGAGAAAGGACTTCCAATATCCACACTCAGGAAGAGAGAACGATGTAGCACACACAGCAATGGACAGGCAGAGAAACACAGTAACGGAGGGGGTGGCTCGTGCAAAAGTCAATGAAAGGGAGACAATGTGGATGTCCACCTCATTCACTGTAAAGCAATTAATGTCCGGCTACTGGCCCTATTTATAACTTCAAACCCTGCAGTATTATTCAATCATTCAAATGTATTGAGCGTGCACTATTTATCCAATTAGGCCAGAGCCCAACTGTGTCACATTTAAACTGAACAGACCACGTACGATTTTTTAAGAAGTACTTTGAATACTTAAGAATTTTTAAAAGCAAGTACTTCAGTACTTTATTTCAAGTAATAATTTGACAGAGCAACTTTCACTTGTATTGGAGTAACATTTGACCAGGAGTATCTATACTTTGACTTAAGTAATGAAGCTGTGTAATTTGTCCACCACTGTCAAAAACAGAGAGCAACTTGACAAAATGTAATTAGCTCCTAAATCATTGTCAAAGTTGTCGATCATTCCCTCTGTTGGCCTGCAGGGGGCAGCAGGTACCTTGTTACCATGCTTTATTCTTACTTCCGTAGCTTCTAAGCTAACACAACAAGAGCTCTGTAACTCCACCTCTCTGCATCATTCACTCTAAAATAACGGTTTTATTAAAATGTCTTCAAGGTCGCTCCTCAGGACTTTCGTAAACGAGCGTCTGACAGCTGCTGCTGAGGAAATCTTTCAGGTTTTTGAAGGAGCAATCGCAAAATATGAAGAAGAAGCTTCCAGCTCAAAGCAGGAGATTGAACGTCTCAGAGGTCTGCTGCTGGAGATCATGCCAAACGAGAACCAAGGTTTGTGAACTAATTTCAATTGAACACCTTCAAAGTGTCAGGCTAGACATAGATTACTAGGCCAGAGAGTCATTTCACAGGTTCGTTAATATTTTGTAAGATTACCAGAATTCATGGCTCAACAGTCAAGGCTGGTGATGTTAACTATTAACTACTTGAAATAAAATACAGGGTAAAAAGATGTGTTTTGTTATGTTTTAGTGAATCAAAGCATCAGTAGTCTTTTAAGTAAAGCACAATGCATCTTAAAAATAAAGTATTATAGGTATATGATTAGTTGTAGCTCATATAATAATAATAAGTTTATTTGTAGAGCAGTTTTAAAAAACAAGTTACAAAGTGCTTCACATGGGCAGCAAAATAAAACAGGCAGATCATAAAAACACACGAGTCAAGATGAAGAAATAAAACATATATATATATATATATAAATATATTAAACTTTGTTTATTAGGACTTTTCTGACAGAATTTGACAAATGTTTTATACACTTGTAATTAAAAGTGTCTTATAATAATAATAATAATAATAATAATAATAATACAAACAAAAACAAAAACAAAATACAACAATTACATGTATACAACATTTATATAAATATATATATATATATATATATACATGTATACATCCACGTACAATAATCATAGTAATAACCACAATAAAAAAAAAATAATAATAATAACAATAATAATAATAATAATAATAATAATAATAATAATTAACAATGGAAAAAAAGAAGGTGACAATAATAAAATAAAACAATAACTGAAGAGGAGATGGGTCTGCTTGGTCAAACCTTATATGTGGCAGTGAGCGGGTTGTCTCATATTCGAACAATCAGGGTTGTAGAAATAAGACAGGACATGGGTCAGGTCAAGAGCCGAGCAGCACAAAGTAAGGCTTCATTGGGGAATAATTGGGAAGATAATTGTCTTAGCATGACCCAGGAAAGGGTCCCACATCTTATGATACTGTATCTGGTCTTTTCTAGTTTCAGGTTGTTAAATACTTCCTTATTCCATAGAGTGTGGGAGGGTGGGACTGATGATTTCCACTTCAATAAAATGAGCCGTCTTGCCAACAATGTAACGAAAGCTATCAAATCAGCTTGAAGTTTAGACAGAGGTAAAACAGAGACACCGAACAAAATAAAACCTATTTTAAAAGACATACAAGTCCCCTAAAATAACTCTAAAGGAATACAATTCTTTTAAAATATATTTCTTAAGACGGTTAAAATAAGACAGTCAATTAAAATTCAGATAAAATCCGGGAAGGCTCAGTGATAAAAGTATGTTTTAAGAAGGGATTTAAAAGAACTCACTGACTCAGCAAACCTGATCTCCTCGGGCAGAGCAGAAATATGATAAATACTTAACTTGACACTCACTCTTTGGCCGCATACACAACAATAACCTCTACTGAGTTTGGTTGCTCTCAGAGTTTGATTGTCAGGTTTGTATACAAATTTAAAGGGGTTCTTACATAATACATTTTGCTCAAATCAAACACAGTTTTTCATCTTTCTAACTTTGTTAAAATCCAAGGGGAACACCTGGAATGTGTCTGATTCACCTGGCATCATAACATCACCATTACCAATATATAACACACTCTAATGTGAGGATGTATCATTACAGAGAGGATGGATTACATCCAAAATGATGCTTAAATGATTGCCAAAACAATATGGAAAGATGACTAAAAACTTGGGTTTGTTTTGTTTTTGTTTTCTTCATAAGGGCCAGGATTGGTTGATTATTAGTGGGACCTGTGTTACACAGAGATTTTTTTTTCTAGTAGAACAAAATGAATGTGTAAGTGGCATAAAGTGTACTCTCTTATTTCCAGACCCCTGTCGGTTTTCCATCTGTAAAGAGGAAACTTCCCCTAAGCAACACCCTGAACAGGAGCCGAACCTCAGCGTGTGCCAGAAAAACTCTGAGCCCCTACACATTAAAGAGGAAGATCATGAACTTTGGGCTGACGAGCAACAAGAAGAAAATCAGCTATCCTTACCTTATTCATCTACCTGGGAGACAAATGAAGAGGAAGACACAAAGCCACCTATGCAACCTCGGACTCAACACAGTAAAAGTGAGCAATTTCAGGAGCCTCAGGGAACTAAAACTATACAATTCATGCTACCTCTCCCCTCCTACCAAGCTCTGACCCAGAATGAAAGGGTCCAAGATGGTAGAGAGGAAGAAAGACCTTTTGGAAGTTTAATATTGAACCAAACACAGACAAATCCAAGTCAGAGTTCTGCATCTCAAGGGTCCACACAGAATTCAGCTGCAAATAACAGTCGCTGCTGTTTGTGTGATAAATCTTTTACCTCCTATAAGGACTTGATAAGTCATGCTTGCCCCATGAACTCAAAGGAGGCAGATTTCCCCTGTGCCTTGTGTGGAGAAACCTTTGAGTCCACTGAAAGCCTTAATGTTCACCTAAAATCCCACAAGGGTTTAAAATGCTGTCATGTGTGCGGTAAAAGCTGCAACAGCGTGACCGCCCTCACCGAGCACATGGCGAGCCACGCGGGGTCGAAACTGCATCGCTGTCATGTTTGTGGGAAAAAGTGCAGCCGCAAAGGAGACTTAAAGATACACATGAGGATTCACACAGGAGAGAAGCCTTTCTATTGCTCTTTGTGCTGTAAAAGTTTTACCCACAGCGGACACCTGAGGAAGCACATGAGGAGCCACACAGGAGAGAGACCGCACCAGTGTGAGGTCTGCGGCAGAGGGTTTCTGCAGAGTGTACATCTGAAATCACACCTCGAGACTCACGCTCGGAAATGTTGACTTTTTCATACAAACTGATCTTTATTGATCACACTGTGTAGCTAACTTAAGATAAAGTGTTCAGTCATTTCAAAGAGTCATTTAACAGCAGCTTACCATGAAGTGAAAATATTATTGATCACATGCAGACTGAGTGGAGGTAGCCAATCAGAGATAAGGATTTAAGCTGCCATATTGTTCATTTCTCTTTTTTTTTTTATCTTTACTGTTAGATTTTTTAAAGTAAACATGGCTAATATTCTTTAATTTCCTCTTTAACTTTGACCGAAATTGAAACAAAACTGCTTGCAACAATTTATTTTGCTCATTTTTTTCAATGACAAAAAAAACTCATTGAAAAAAGTAGATCTTAAGACTGAGGACAGACAGAGATTCAAATATACCCCTCCAACTTAAGCTTCAGACATTTCAGAATGTATCACATTTAAGCAAAATTGAGCTCTCTTCAACTGTAGACTATTTAAAAGTTGTGGCTCTAAAGTGTAGTTCACAGAGCTAGGTGCAGTTTTTTGGGGAAAAATAAGGTTCAGGGGAGAGCAAGCTAGTGGGGTCATAGTACAATTGCAGTAACTCAGTTCACGAGTGCCAATTCAAAGGGTCATAACTGACAGAGGCCCTAAAAGGTTATAACATTTCTGGTCTTGGAGTAATGGTGTCCACTTGATATCTTTTCATGAGGCTCAAAATCCCTGGCAGTGCCTCTGATTGTGTTTCAATGCACCAATCAGAGGCAGCATCTGGATCAGAGAAGGAGACTGCTGCTGATAAACAAGGACAGTTCATAAAAATATGTGACCCAAGATCACAACAAGTCTGGCAAAAACAGGCCCTGAAATAAACCACATGGTCCTCTTCACTGTGCAGCTGTATCCAGGTAGGAAATCTCTACAAGTAGACTATCATGAATGTACTTCTCAGCACAGTCATTTCAGTGAATTTTAACTCTGATGTTAACATAAAAAAATGGCATTTTTGTACCAAAATTTGAGTGTTCTCTGTGTGCTGCTTTGCTGATATCCATATTTAGTTTATCTGAAACACATGAAAACCAATCACATGGGTGTATACTAAGAGATTTGTCTTGGGGGTTGGATTACATACAATGCAATCTAGTGCTAATACAAACTTGCTAAGAGGACAAGATTTCTAGTCTTTATACAACATGAACTTCATAGAAGAAACATTCTCATGGATGTGACAATTTTCCTTAAGTTGCCCTGAAAACTATTCAAATGTTTTTCTGACATTTTATCATTCCAGTCAGACTGACCCCGGATAAGATCTGAAATCTCTAAGGTCATGTTCTTCGGGATTCTTAAGGATTGAAATGACCTGACAGGAATGTGATGAACAAAATCTGAGACATTAATGTTTGCTATAATAAGAATACCTGATGTCTGATAGTCAGGTGTAATTAAAAAAGGTAAGCATTTTCTAATTTCAGATAAAATGACAAAAAATATTTGATAATAAAACATTTTTTATGTATATGCCATCTGCATTTGCCACATGTAGAATGAAGTGGAATGAATATCAGACAGACTGGCCTTAATGAAATTTTAGAACATAGATTATAAACTTGCAGCTTATTGTGTGTCCATCTGTAGTAAAGGGTTATGGTTAGGATTAAAAGCAATATCAATTAGCCTTACAGTATGTTCAAAAATAATAAAGTGCACCGGTTTTGCTTAGTATTTTAAGCAGGCGCCCCATGTACAGAAGCTGTAGTTCTCCCTGGAGTGGTCATATGTTCAACTCCTGTACAAGATCCTTTGCTGCGTGTCATTCCCCAATCTCTGCTCCCCAAATTTGCTATTCTATTAATTAAAGCAAAATGCCTCAAAAAATAACTTTAAAAATAGCCTGTAATACACTCTAATGCAGTTTTAGGCAGACATGGGGTCATACTTATAAATTATAAGTACTGATTTGTTGAGTTTTGTCAACGTTTCACAACTTAATCTGTTTATCAAGAGTTTGCCATTAATGAGTTCCCACAAGGCAAGATACAGTATCTCACAAAAGTGAGTACAACCCTCACATTTCTTCTAAAGATGAAGCACAAGAAAGCCTGCAAACAGTTTGCTAAAGACAGCAGACTAAGGACATGGATTACTGGAACCATGTCTTGTGGTCTGATGAGACCAATATAAACTTATTTGGTTCAGAGGGTGTCAAGTGTGTGTGGGGGCAACCAGGTAAGGAGTACAAAGACAAGCGTGTCTTGCCCACAGTCAAGCATGGGGGTGGGAGTGTCATGGTCTGGGTCTGCATGAGTGCCGGCACTGGGGAGCTACAGTTCATTGAGGGAACCATGAATGCCAACATATACTGTGACATACTGAAGCAGAGCATGATCCCCTCCCTTCAGAAACTGGACCACAGGGCAGTATTCTAACATGATAACGACCCCAAACACACCTCCAAGATGGCCACTGCCTTGCTAAAGGAGCTGAGGGTAAAGGGGATTGAGTGGCCAAGCATATCCCCAGACCTAAACCCTATTGAGCATCTGTGGGGCATCCTCAAACAGAAGGTGGAGGAGCGCAAGGTCTCTAACATCCACCAGCTCCGTGATGTCGTCATGGAGGAGTGGAAAAGGATTCCGGTGGCAACCTGTGAAGCTCTGGTGAACTCCATGCACAAGAAGGTTAAGGCAGTGCTGGAAAATAATGGTGGCCACACAAAATATTGACACTTTGGGCCAAATTTGGACATTTTCATTTAGGGGGTTTACACTGTCATACAAGCTGTACACTGACTACTTCACATTGTATCAAAGTGTCATTTCTTCAGTGTTGTCCCTTGAAAAGATAGAATTAAATATGTGCAGAAATGTGAGTGGTGTACTCACTTTTGAGAGATACTGTACATTTATGAGCTCTTTTCTCTGCATGTTTCAGCTCTGAGAGGAACTTTCTTCACCAGTAGATGGCACTACAGGAGCTTTATGTCATCTGGTAAGTCTGCGATAACTCCTCAGTATGCTAAAGGTTAAGGCTTGAGGTTAAATTACAATCTTAAAACAGATTTTTCATGTTTGTTGACTTTGTAATAACCAGAGCTTTTGTTGTTAGAGTGTTAAATATATTTGTTAGTTTTAGTTTTAGTAGATCTTCGTTATCACGACTTTTTGGACATATTCCACAATCTAAACACATCTTAAGTTCAAGAACAGTCACGGGGAAGGCTGTTGCAAGTCTGAAAAGTTGCAATTTTTGTAGATTTACTCCTACAAGATGTTTAGCTAAAGAGTCTGGAATTTTCCTTCAAGATCCCAGAATACCTCTTGGATTAGTTTCAGTAACTCATTTGAACTTAAAGGATTTCTCATGTACTTTCACTGAAAAGCTGCTGCAAAATTATATTCACACAACCACTGGGTTTTAAGCCGCTCATCCATGACTTTTAGGTCTCATCAAAGGACCATAAAGCTCGACTTGGATTGCTCCCAGGTGGCCTGAAAACCTCACACAGAACAGGAGCTCAATCAGGAATCTCTGTGTTTGGGGAGCTGCTTTGGGTGATTCAGGTTTTGGATGTGAAGCTAAAGAGCTAATCAGGCCTCAGTGAACCTCAAGCCCTAAACCAACTACCTTAATCTGGTTATGTAAGCCCCCCTCTACCCTCTAAATAACTTCTGCCCCCTTAAGAGACAACCAGGATCAGAGCAGACACCTCTGAAATTTTGGGAAAAGTTTCCCATATGTTGGCTCACGTATGGCCTTACTGGTGGTTCAGTCACTTCAATCTTATCAGATGATCTGAATCACTGCTATACTACGTACTAAAGTAGCTGTTAGCCTATTGTACTGTATGTTCTTTTGCTTGTACTCACAGTGCTATTTGACCCAGACAATGGCTACTTAAGAACATTTCCCCCTACTTTTCTGTAAAAGAAAAAAAAGGAGGGCAAAAGGTTAATCTGCTGTGAAGTGAAATCATGGGAAGTGGAGGGTTTAATTTATGTGGGTTAGGCTGTTGCATAGATTTACACTGAAGAAAAAGGGGGTTGCTTTGACATTTTCTGTGTGTGTGTGGTTGTGGTATGTGTGAATGTGTGTGTATTGGTGGTGGTGGTGGGGTGTGGGTGTGAAAAGTGACATTTTGCAACCACACGTTGATACCAAGAATTCCACTGGCACAACACAATCATCAGGAATTCAACAGGACCTCAGTTACATAACTGGGTCATTGAGTTACTCCATCAGGAGAAGTCTCCACACAAGCACCAAGCGTTTGGACGGGGGAGCCAAAATCTACACCCAGGTGTGGATGGAGGAGGTCCAAAGGGAGTTTCTGGTGCAAAGGAAATGAACGGGTGAGGTCTAACAGGCTCATTCTTATGGGTTGTGTTTGATGTGGAGGAGGACGGCAAACATCTGGTGGACAGAAACAAACAAAAGAACAAAAAACTACCGTGAGGTTATTTTTTGATTTTGCAAACACATCTGTTTCTGTGGGAGGTGATGGGAGGAGAAAAAGTGCAGGAACATGAGCATTGATAGCAGTTTGTTGAAGGGATACTCAAATGCTTGTTTTACAGTTCGTCCTCTCTCCTTCCTGCAGTTGATATTTTGGATTCATGATGTACATCCAAAAACAGTTTGTTTTCTGTGTCTGGAAGAAGACCAGATGATGCATTTGCCTGATTGTTTCTTGCTATTGCTATACCCAGTGTAAATAAATCACATGCTGGACTTGTCGTGCACTGAGGAGCAATAAGAGAAGAATGACGCTGCAGTTTTGTTAATTAGTATAACCTTATTTCTACATTTTCAAACTAAAATATTTATAAACGGTCTGGTGATCTATGTCCTTCCTAGTCTAATTTATCAAAACACAGCTAAATGTTTCTTTTTGCTGTGTTCTGCAGAAAACCCTAGCTGTTTCATGCTTACTATAGTTAAATGTTGTTCCACAGAAATAATGAGCTTGTTCTGCTCTCATAACCATGATCACTGGATTATCCTCAGATAATTACAATAGATCCAATCCACCACAAGCAGTCTGAGACTTAAGGTCTAAATCTTATATCATGCACTCTGCAGGGAATTTTGATTACCAAAACAATAAATCCTGTCAGTTAACTCACAGATCAACAACTCTCTCGATACCTGGAAGTACATAAGAGTAAACATTCGATCATTGATACTGTGTTGACAACACAGCATGAAAGATGTGTTATTTTTAGTTCTTAAACATCTGCGAGTTCACTTTCTGGACAATCGGAAAAACCCAGTCTCCTTGAGGTTACATAAAGAACTAATCCGTTACAAAGAATAGTCTGATATATTGACAGAAACTCTATGAGGAAATTCAAAAATCTACAGAATGCATTTGCAAAATGTGAAGCTGCAATATGTCATTTATTTTGTTAATAAAATAGAACCTTTAAGAAAAACCTACCATGTCTCCCAAACTTAGACCATTTACCTTTCAGGATGGTCTTGTTAGAGTGATCACTTCTCTACAACCTGCATGCTGTAAAAGTCCTTAAACTTGTTCAATCAAAGCACACCACAAAAGGAACAAAATACTGCCAGTCATAGGTGTTACTAGCCCATTTTTTGGGGCGCTGAAGCACCTCTAAATTGAATCCCAGCCACCCCTAAAATTTGAGAGATTTTTTTTTTTTTACTGTATGTCCTTTTTCACAAGCTGCAGAAGTGTCAAAACTATACAGTACTTGGTTGAAACATAATATTTTAACGACAAAAATACAGCAGCTCCACTGCGTTATACATGTTGTGCATTGCATTGCAATTGAAAGTCCAAAAAATAACTCCAATGTCAATTTTTGGTATTTTTGGTACTCACTATAGGGGGCTGATTCCCTCCAGAAACATACATATTGTTAACGTATATGTTGAGGAGCTGCTGTATCAAAATGAGTTGTCTTTCCCCAGAAATTATGGGTTACCATATGTTTCTTTTATGATTCCAATCTATTTCTCTTTTGCTGTGGCTCAGCATTTCAGTAACCTTTATCAGATTGGATGGTTTAGTCACAGACTTTCCCAAAAAGTGTTATACTTGCCTTTCACAAATGTGGGAATGAAATTGCATTAAAATGTAAAAAGTTACATTTATCTTGCACGGCTCAGCACCCCTAAACACACGATCATTGCCCCTGCTGCCGGTCAAATAAAGTATAGGTTCACTATATGTTTAATAAAACAAATACGGTTCCAGGTTGCTGCAGATTCTTCGATGCTCCTGTTCCCCAACAGGTTGAGTATTAATTGAGTGTCTGGTGGTAAACAGATGTTTGAGATACAATGGGCCCCACAGTCTCCTTTAACTTATCCTGCACTTTTAATAAATTGCTTTCTGATTAAAAATCAGAAGATATGTTGCAAAGCCTCTGAGTAGTTAAAGATAAAGACCTCTGTGTATATTTGCGACCTAGAATCAGGCTGTATATTCTTGTATATATATATATGTATATTCTACGCTTGTTCTAAAATGATTGCAACATGGTGATTTATTTGTTTGTTATATAAATGATCCAGATCAAATGCAGCACTGACTGCTATTTATCGGAATCTGGACCAGTCATAACCCCCCCCCCCCCCCCCCCCCCCCCCGCCCGCAGCCTGCAGCCCGTCTCTCGGTGCCAGCTGCATGAATGCGCAGCGTTGAGTTGAGTTGAGTTGCTGTGTGAGACGAGAGACAAACAGACGAATGAATGCAATAACGTTGTCGCCTACGAACCGATGTGCAGCTCACACGTGAGAGCATCGCATGCCGGTTGTGTGAGGGTAAGTCAGTGTTTTTCTTGCATCGGTGATAGAAAGTAAAGCACGGTGTTCAGACTGCTTACACAGCCTGCCAAAAATACCTCCAGCCCCCCAGGGGGAGGCGGAGGGTAGCATGTGGGATGCCCACACGAAGTGAACGTTGCTATTCTCTGCTTGACAACACGGTCATTGCAGATGTTCAGTTTGCCCTCGATTTTGGAGAGCAGGTGGAGCTCCAGCAGAAACGGTGACAAGCAAGGTCAGATGGTCACTAAAAGTCGCAGTGCGCTGCTTGGACGTGAAAGGGCACACTACAACATTGCTGGGAGTGCGCCAGGTGACGTGTGACTGAGCTTTTCTTGGTACGGCATATCAGCAAGTCTGCATGCATATGCGTATAGTTTATATTAAGACCTGCAAGATGTCCAGCATGCATGTTGTGATAGCTGCAGAGGAAGTTGAAAGCTGACCTCGCTTTGGTGTCGGTGTTGATTCAAGCCAGAGGTTGAGACTTGTACACAGTCTGAGTTGAGGCATCACAGCAGGAGACAGTGTGAGAATATAGTTCCTCCTTACACACGCATTCACACACACTCACACTGCAGGGGACGTCATGAAAGAGCCCTAAATATAAACCCCACCGTGATTAAATCACTACTGTATCATGTAAACTCTTGGTATCCCCTGTTTTCACACAGCTATAAGTCATTTTCTCGTTGCTCTGCTTGAGATGGCCTAATGTTGTTGGAGTGTTGGATAAATTCTGAAGCTGCTTGCTTTTATCAGCAGTCCTGTGGTTTTGAGAAAGCTGCTATTCTCACAGTGATAAGCTGTTCTGTTGATGTCAGTTTTCATCTGTGGTGTGTCATGTTCGCCAAAAGGAAAAAGTTCAAAATGCTTCGCTCAGGCTGAAGAGCTGTTGCTGCCAGTGCTAACATAAATCAATAACCACAAAGGAAATTAATCAATAACACCTTGAATTGCTAGTTAATGGTTTTATGTTATTTGTCATCAAAGTACAAAAGTTTTGAGCTGCTCTTTGACTCATGTCTGACCTATCTGGTTTGTTGGCTCAAACTAATTTGTCCCAAATTTCTTACATTCAATGACACACTAAAACAGCACTGGCCAAGGTATCCACACTTGCACTGTCCTATTATGCCTCAATTTCCTATAATGCCACTAGTGCTAATGTCCTCTTGTTCCCTGTCCATGTTTATTTCAGTCTCAATACCTCCTGGTTTGTGATGAAGCCTCTATTGTAAATAGTTGTCTCTTTGAAAGTGCCTTGAAGCAGGACAGTGTGTCTGCTGCTGGTCTCGTGATAAGCCTTTAGCTTTACTTAAACATTTACCACATTGACCCGGTTGTATTGTACCCTTATGCATTTCTCTCAGTCATGTGATCTCCTAACAGGCTAGGACCTTCTGTCCCAGGACAACCCTTCGTCTATAATTAGGAAATCATACAGGGGTAACAGCACATAAGTATGTAGTAGGGTAATGTGACACAGATGGTTAAAACCATGTGACCAATAACGGATCATCAAAACCGTCACTGTGTTTACAACCACATGCCCACGGGCATACAAGGTCATGATGAGTCAGGGAGGTTTAGTGTGAGGGCAATGCAAGGGCTACATAGGAGACAAGAGCAGTATATCTACATTTGACTGTTTCTTTTCTTTAAATATGTAATCAACAATTGAGTTTATAAAATGTCAGTATTGAAAAGCTCAAAAGGAAGTCTCAAAGCTGCTTTATATTTACAGTGATAAATCACACAACTAACATTTGAGTGGTTGGAAAAGGCAAAAGCTTTCCAATTTCAGTCCTCTTAGCCCTGTAGCCCAGTTCTGGCTTAAATATCTCAACAAATACATCATCATTTAATGATGATGGATTCCAGACGGTGTCTCCCAATTTCTTTGTTTTTTAACAGGCTTCATAAACCATGGATGTAGTCAGTGACGCCATCCACTTAGTTTATAAAGAAGCCAACAATGGTGGCTACCATATTTGAAAAGCTGACTCAACCTAACTCTTGGTAAACCAAGCAACAGGCAAAAAGGTGACATGCTAGCAGAGGTGTAAAGAGTACTGAAATATTTCACTCAAGTACAAGTACTGTTACTTTGATGAAATTTTACTTAAGTACAAGTAAAAGTATCCATTTAAAATGTACTCAAAGTAAAAATAAAAAGTAGCTGGTTTAAAATGTACTTTAAGTAATAGTTACTTAGTTACTTTTATTTGAACAACTGATCTCTCTGGCGGAAGGTAAAGCTTTCGATTTACCAGTCGGTCTACGTTCCAACCCTCACCTATGGTCATGAGCTGTGGGTCATGACCAAAAGGATAAGATCGCGGATACAAGCGGCTGAAATTAGTTTTCTGCAAAGGGTATCTGGGCTCGGCCTTATAGATAGGGTCAGGAGCTCGTACATCCGGAGGGAGCTCGGAGTAGAGCCGCTGCTCCTCCGCGTCGAAAGGAGTCAGCTGAGGTGGTTCGGGCATCTGATAAGGATGCCTCCCGGACGCCTCCCTTTAGAGGTGTTCCGGGCACATCCAACTGGGAGAAGGCCCCGGGGTAGACCCAGAACGCGGTGGAGGGATTATATCTCCCGCCTGGTCTGGGAACGCCTCGGGATTCCCCAGGAGGAGCTGGAAAGTGTTGCCAGGGAGAGGGATGTTTGGGTCAATTTGCTTGGACTGCTGCCCCCGCGACCCGACCCCGGATACGCGGAAGAAAATGGATGGATGGATGGATGGATCTCTCGTGGAGTGCAATAAGGACACAAATGTTTGATATGTTTTGAAATGTAGTAAATTACAATACTAAGCAAAAAAGCTACTTAAGTAAAAGTACAGATTTTAAAAACTACTTAAAAAGTAGTAAGTACACAAAAAAACTACTCAATTACAGTAACGCGAGTAAGTGTAATTTTTTACTTTACACCTCTGCATGCTAGTATGCTAAACCTTGATGATGAACATGATAAACATTTTACATGCGCATGCTAGTGTTACATCAAAATGTTAGCATGCTGATGTTATCTTTTAGTGCAAGCTTAGATTCTGTCTTTGTCAGGGGCAGAGCTGGTAATGAAATCCGATTGGCCACCTCTGTGGCCACCCTGAAATCCTAAACCATGATCAGGGACTTTTCTTGTGAGAGGCAGCAGCACTTACTGTATATTGAAATTGACTGTTTGGGTTGTGTTTCAACAGACTGGTAGTAGCTTCTTTGCATTTCAATATGTAACATTTTCCTTTGTTGGCTCTTTAAATAGTGATTTTGGACAACTAGCTTCTTTTTGAATCCTTAAAGAATTCAGTTCAGCAATTAAATGTCACCACTTTGTTGAGTTACCCTTTGAAATTAAAATTCTGTACAGGCATATAACATACTTTGGATTCCTTTTTGTTAGAAGTTAAAGTAGATAGGATTAGTGGAGATAATCCTCTTATGTTTTAGTAAGTACTTAATGTTTACCATACCCTGCAACCTCTACAAAAGTCTGTCTCCACCACATTTCTTCAACAGTGGAGTGTCCATAAATTAACTGGTGGTTTCAGCATTTACGTTTTGTATTTGTTGCTCCCATGTGTAAGTATGGTCTGCCAGATTTTCAGTTTATTTGTAGTGTCATGTCCTCTCAAATATTAAGCAATCTGTGTGTAGGAGAAAGAAGGAAGAAAGGGGAGAGCTAGAACCAAGAGGGCTGAAACTGAAGTTAAAAAATCCCCAACTTAAAACACTTAAGCATATTTGTTCAGAAAATAAGTCTTTCTGTTGGTCAGTTTATTTTCAACATATTGGAATGTTGTCTCATTAACTTTCTGTAGTAAATAAGCTTAGGTTTGTTTGCATTTCTTCAACAGAACATCTTATACACACACACACACACACACACACACACACACGCTTTTTTGTTTAAAGGAGGCAATTTGGGGTCAGTCTGGCTTTTATCATCACATTTTTCTCCTAGATCTGTATTCATAAGACTGCTATGATTAATATGCATTATTTCACAATAAAAGAATGCTGCTCCAGTGTTTCTGCAGCAAGACTGAAACAGTGAGATGGACATTTTTTTTATCAGGGGATGAAATTACATAAGTTCCAAATGTTGGTTTAGGGAAACGCCTTGGAATAATCTCAAGCATGTGGTTGCCATTTCAACCTTTCCAATAACATTGGAACATCATACTTTTTGTCATTGACCTCATGTGTGCTTTTAAACTGACTACACAGAATAAACTGAAGTAATTTTGAATTCATCAATATATCTGTCGACCATATCAGAAATCAATCCAAATGTTCCTCTAGTGAAGGGTGGCCTTACTCCAAAGTGTTATAAATAAAGAGTCTCAAATTAATGGTTGAATCACAGATTCAGAAGAAGCAAATCTACACTTGAACAGATAATGGAGAGGTCCTCTGAACCTTGTCAACACATATTTCATTGGAGGCACAGAAAAGTGAAAGTGTGTATCTGTTGAGCTTCTTTGGGAATATCCTGGTTTTGAGTAAACACCTTTCAGTCCTGAGATTTCCAGACAGAGACTTTGCTACACAACATAACTTTATCAGACATTCCAGCAAATTCCCGTTTTGTTGTTTTAGGCATGATGCCAACATTTTAAAGCAAATGTTCTCATTAGGATCTTAGAGTTCATCAGGCACTCCTTAACATTCCCTCCTTATAATTGAAAGACCCAAGATGTACTTATTTTCTGTTGGAGCCACAATGTGTGTTTGTGTCTATATATTTTTCTTGTAGTGATTTGTATTGCAGTGTTTTTGTGAATTTATCTGAAATATGTCCAATTAATGTTTTATTTAGCATCTGATGAATGGAACCTTGTGTGTGAGGATTAACAAGAAATCTGGCCAGTGAGAATCTGAGTTGAGGACATGAGCAAATAAGTTGCAGAATCCGACTTTGACATAGTTTTTTTTACTTCACACAGATCACATATTCAAAACTGGTTTCCTAGTTTTGGCTCTTACATTTTAAACATACTGTATTTAGATGAACTAGCTCAAATAAAATTGCTAAGTTTTCTCTTAAGAGGATTTTTAAATGACCAAAATCTCGTATTGATGGGGTCAGTATAAAGCAGCATACCACCAGCAAATCCCAAATAAGCCCAGTGAGATTTATATCTGGATTTGGTTGAAATCTGAGAACAGCATGTTCATATAGGTCAAACAGGGTGCCAGATATGGCAAGGTCAAATCTGTAAGCTCAGGATTTGTCAAAGGGAGAGGTTATTGCTTCAGTATTTTTCTTCAAAACACTAAAGTTAAAATTCTAGTTTTTCTGCATGGCTATGATGAAATGAAACATCTTGGTCAGAGTTATGAAAATGGTGAACATTAACATCCTACATGACTATTTATCAACGACCCTGACATTTATCTTGCTGTCTGCCGAGCTATATAATTATCTTAGTTTTGTTTGGAGAAATATTAATATTGCATTTATCGAAACAAGATGGTTATGCTGTAGCCATCAAAAGTTGACAGTTGTCAAGTGTCTTCATTTATTAGTCGAGAAAAGGCCTCTGCCCTTTAGCACCACATGCTCAGACTGCAAGTGTAAGATGACGGGATTGGACCCAAAAAAAGCAACTCCATAACCTGGGGTATGAAGGGAAAGAGGTTTAAAATAAAGATGATAGTCATTTGAAGTGACAGAAGAGTTCGCAGACATGAATACAGACAAGTGAAGAACAATACCACAACCCCTGCTATCATCTCTGCCATGGTTCTGAAAAAACAACGGCTGTTCTTCTTTAAATGCATTTATCTATAGATAAGTACAGATCAGCTACAAAAGCTTGAACAGGATGATAAAACCTCCGTTTTCAGGCATGGTTGGAGGCAAAGAGGAGGCTATGTGTTTCAGTCTATGTTCTGATTTAGCTCTGCACATCCAAGACATTCAAGCAGGAAGAAGAATATTGTATCACCCTTTGTTAGTTACCGTGCCTGCAGGCTTAACCGCTGTATATTCCAGTGAGAAAATCATATTTCAGTCTTTGGACTAAATTTAGGTACATTTTTTAAGTAAACACCCACACAAGTACACAACCGCACACCCCTTCTGGGGTTTGTGGTTTTAGTGATTCTGACAACATTGCCTTCACTCGCTAGACTGCTTTATTTTTCAAGATGACCACAACTTGAGCAAAGTTTAGTCAGCTAGACTGAGATGGAACCTGAGGTCTCATACATTCATTCAACATATAGGATTGAACTTTTTCTCTAGTTGACATCTCTGTTTAGTCTAAATGATATTGCAATGCACTTGGTCCTTCACGCTGCTGTGACTTGTTTTCACCGAAACATGACTGATATGTTGTCCATTCTGTAATATGTATGAAGTATTTTTCTATAAGATGAACTAAACATGCAGAAATATTGACTGTTTTAATTACTTATCATATAAAACACTCCTATTATCCTCAATTATTGGCTCTTCTTTGTTTTGTAGAAAAACACTTTTTTGTTTGTGAATATTCAGATACATGGTAGGTTAATGATCTGACGTTGAGCTTTGACCATCAAATTCTGGCATATTAAAAGCACTATATGACATTTTTTAAAACAGTTAACTCATGACACCTATGGCCATTTTGTAAAATTCAGTCAGCACCCTGATGCACCATATTTGCACTGTCCATCACAGTGGCGTGATTGGTCAGCATTATGATAGATTTCATTAGCATTTCACTGTTCTACAAATCTGCATCACTTACTGTTGACAATGGGCAGCTGTGGGTCAGAGTCAGTCATCTCTCAATCACACTATCGTGTGTTGGATCCCAGATCCCGCTGTCCACATGCCAAAGTGTCCTTGGGCAAGACACTTGACCCCAAACTGCTCACGATGGGCCCCTATCAGCTAACTGATGGGTGCTCTACACAGCAGCCTCTGCCATCTGTGTGTGAATTTGGTGTGGATGTGTGAATGTGACATGTTATGTGAAAGCTCTTTGAAAGGTCAGAAGACTAGAGAAAGCACAATATAAACACAATTTACAAAATAAAACAAATTGTCATAGAAATTAATTTTCCTGGACCCGTTATCAGTACTTTGGGAGCTAGCTAACATATCTCAGTAATTGGTCAGCCAAAAAAGGAAGTATGAAAACAAGTTAAGTACATTCTTTTAATTATATAGATTTGGCTTTGGTTAGCATCAGGAGTAATTTGCAAACAGCTACCTAACATTTTCCAATGTTTGAATTTGAGGGGTTTCAATTTCCACTGACGTTAACAGCTCCTTATTTGTCTGTGTCTGTGTCTGTGCAACTTTCATCATCTTACAAAGACAAACAAAGGGCCTCTCACGAATTGAATACCCCACCAGTGTTGACACTATGTTGTGTTAGCTATTGTGGCACACTTCTGGCGTTGACAGGGGGCAGCATGCAGAAATGTCACGTCCTTTGGTTTTTCCTGGTGAAATCTTCCAGAGTCGTCTATTAGAAATCAGTTCAGCTATTATTTAGCCACTAAGAGAGACAAGTTATGAACAATTGAAATGCCTAGTTGTTTGCCAAAGCTATGACCTTAAAGGTTGAGTTCCTTTGAAGCTGGAATGCCTTTTAAATACACAAAACATGTTGCATTTATTTAAGACTTCTAGTTTGGACGTTTGGCATGTGACCCTGTAACTTTAAACCAAACTGATAAACCTCTCCCAAAGTGTTGTGTAAACAGAACAGCTATTATCAGCTGACTTACAAAAACACTTTAAAGAGATATCCTGTTGTATCCTGGAGTTGTAATTTATAGCATAACTATTTCACCTTGCTCAGTATTGAAACAAACGGTTAGTCATATGGCAGACTTCCATACAGCTCACATGAAACTGAGGGACACTGAAATCACCAAAATAAAACCCTACACACAAAGGCACACTTACACACATGTTTTCACTTAATGTGGCTGATTACAGCTCTTCTCAGCTTGTGTGGATTAACATCTGGGATGAGTACCTCCACCATGTGTATCACAAGGAAGTTTTAAAATCAGTCATAACAAATGAAAACACCTGGGCTGTTAACGTTTTTAAACTCTTGAAACATGGATGCAATGTCATGTATAATTAAAAGTACTTTGTTTCATTTATAAGAGTGAAGTAAAAAAGCCCTCTCATAGCTGCTTATATAAGAGCACAGAAATACATTAGTCAGTTTTCTTCATTTATGAACCATGCTGACTGTGGAGATGGCAGTGGTGCCATGTTCTCATGTTGCTTTGCTACAGTTTATGAAATTATAATGTTTGTCTTCAATTTTAGCTTTTAAAACCTTCTAAATACTGCTTTTTTGCTCATGAACAATGGGCTGCTGCCAAAGACACCTAGTGCTTTCTTTCTTTCTTTCTTTCTTTTTGCTTTGTTGTCCTGTTTGCCTTTAAATGGGCTTGTGTTGACCACATTCACGAGAAGAGACCATATAAACGATCCCCTCTTATCATATTCATTGTAATCATATTTTTCTGAAAGCTTCGTGCTCATTAGTTGTGACGTGTCTGAAGAGGTTTTTAGAAATGGTGGTGCTATAGACTGTATAGAATAAGATCTGTGACATCACCCATCTGTTTCAGAGGCGCTGTTTTGAGACCAATCGTCGGTGGCAGCCATATTGCTGCTGTTGAGCGATTGTGACGTAAAGAGGCGGGCTTTGAGCCTCCTAGCCAACAGCTACAGTGTTCCCGCCTGTCAATCAAGTCAGCTGTGCCTCTCATTGGAAGACTCATAATCTCAATATCTTCGAAATTGCTGCGTTATAAAAAAATTCACCCTCCCTACAGTGTGTGCCAATCGAGAAATGAGCTATCCAGACTACACTCGTCTTTTGTACCAGGCTGTTATTTCTGCTGTAAACATCAGCTTTTTTTAATTGGTGTGTATGTGGTTTCTGGTACTTCCGGAGCCAGCCTCAAGCGGATCCTCCATGAACTGCAGTTTTTAGCACTTCCGCATTGGACTCATATTTGTAGACCGGAGGTTGCCGCTTGGGTGGAGCCCATGGAATCTAGTTTCACTTGGAGACATAACGTTATCATATAACCAGGGTCTGTAGTTAGAGGAGCTTAGTAAGCTAACATTACAGTGACACAGCTTGTATATCATAGTTTGATTAACATTAGCCACGCATGGAACAATGAGGAGCTATGGCTAGTGTTAATCTAGATCATTGACTTTGTCATTTTGTCTTTTGTTCCTTCGTGTGACATTTCAGCTCAAAGAAAAAAAATTAAAAGATTGATCTTTGGCATCCATGTTGCCATTGCCTATCAACCTCAAACTAAATTGGTCATATCTCTTAAATCATACTTGCGACTGACTTTTTGGGCCCCCCAGAACTACTCCCCCTTCCACTCCGTCTGTTCATTGGCGTTGACCAATCTCAAACATGGCACTTATGGACCCTTCACAGAGTAGTGGGGATAGAGGGCAGAGGTGGTTGCCTTCTCTGATTATCTTTCATTTGAAGTTTTCTTTCTAGCCACCTGGCAATTTCCAACCAAAATTCTCCATCTATCAGCTTTCGTAGCACTAGCTATTTGATCCCCAGTTTTTTTTATAATTTCAAAGTGTTCCTGACACTTTGAAGTTGTTCCTGTAGATGAGAACAACAGGTTGTTGTTAAATTACTATGATATATCTACTTTCTGTGGGATACCTACTTGTGCCTTGGCCTAAGTGTATTTTGAGATGTCTTTTGCCATGTCTGCTCATACCTTCACCACAAGACAATGGATATGAATAGAATTAAATTTGTCATGCTCACATCATTATAAAATAATATTAGGAGTAACAGTCTGCCTGTCTGGCTGACCCACAGAATGCCCTGTTAACAGCTATTATTGTAGTCCACAGAGAAAAGTCTATAAAAAAGGCTGATAGGGATCAAGCTATTCATTTAGGCCACCAGGGAAATCATTAAAATGATTTTGTTTTAATCAGCAATCATCTTGTCTTTACAATTTTTAGTATTGTTTATTTTAATGATATTAAATTGCTTCAGTTGATCTGATGGTTTCTACAGATGGCCTCATGGGCCCAAAGAGTCAAGCAAACAAAGAGGAGCTGGTCTGATACAAGTAAGACTGGAAAATAGGACCGGAGCCGTCTCACGCAGAATTGCCCAGAGAACAATTGAGTAATGGGTTTTAAATGGGCAAACAGGATGTTAAAATGGACATAACCACGCCATAGTAATCATTGTTTTGGAAGCACTCCAAAATGTTTCATAAATAATAAGACCTTGCACTCATTTACCTCTGTGTGAAGATTTTCCTTATCTGGACTGAGGAACAGGATGGCTGACAGACTGTGATAAGATAAAGGCATGGGCCAGGATGAGGGCTGATAGGACGACTCTGAATAAAAATCATTGAAAAGTGGTGTTAGTTGATGAATTTATACAGAACGAAAAGTATTTTCTGAAAAAAGGTAATTTTATGTTCAGCCAAACAACATATGTGTTTGCATGCAACATATACAAACTCAAATGCACCCTAACCATTTAGCTGTATCTGACATATAGAGCTCATATTGTATTTACTGCAGAGGAATGAGCTGGCACACGAGACCCCTAAACTAAACACATGCATGCTGGTACATACTGTACCATGACAAAAAACAGCAAATCAGCAAGTGAACTATTACAAAAGGAATATTTAATATTTGATTACTCCAGAAATGTACCTGGCTGTCTTACATACTTGATTCTGATAGGTCAAAACTCTATAACAATGGTGATGAATCCCCAACAGCAACACCAGGGACAACCTGATCACCCAAGCTAAATCAAATCAATCTGCACAAGGTAGTTTGGTACATTTCACCTCTGCTTGTTGACGCTGTGACAAAAACGCCAGTCTCCATTAGCATTCTAGACTGGTAAACACTGCAGCAAAAGTTTTACTTTCCATTAACATTTTACATCTCAGAAGGCTAAACTGCATGTAAGATGTTTTTCGTAGTACTTTTGATTTATTTGGAGACAAAACGCCCAAGGCGATGCATGTGCAAAGAGAAAACATTGTCCCAGAAATGACCCCTGATGCACACCATGCTGTACAAGAAAAAATAAGGAGATAGATATATATTTTTGGAAACACAGAACCTTACCACAGAACCTCCTTCGTCTTCAGAGACAGGCTTGTGCACCATCATAGAAGCCAAGTAAATCCCCCACTTAGTTAATAATGGAATCACCAGATGTGACATAATGGGTAAGGGTGTGGCCAGTGTTTTAATCCCGATGGAGCAAGGCCATTCTCTCCCTGCGAGAATATGTTTGGATTTAACTCTTAACACAACTCTGGGACCGTGTTGGTCAGAGTAGAACTGAAGGAACACAAACATCCTCCTCATATTGCTTAACTGAATCTGCTCTGTTGATAAACTGAATGCACATTCGTAGAAGATTAACAAATCACAAATGGATGATTTATTGATAGGAATTTCCTACTTTGCTCCAATGGTCTTGGGTAAGTTACCGAGCATGCATCAACATGACATGCATTGGGAGATGGATCTTTCAGACACCAAAGGATAAATATTTCAGCTTTAAATCCTAGGCTGCTAATTTTATTTTACTGTGTATTTGGAAGGTTCCTTTATTTTCTAGATACAATGTAAGCCTTTGTCAAAGCTTGGCACATACCTACCTAATTATTGATAAAAGAGGGCTAAAATGCTAGAAAGGGTAAACAGGGTGATCTCAGCAAATACAAGTCTGATGGTTTATGAGGCTTTTGGGTGTTTTCCATGTCCGCAGTGAGGAATGTGAGCAATGAGCAATCACAAGTACAGGAGTTTGGAACTTGATCCAAGTTTGCAGTGGTTGACTTCAACTAAAGAGGTGAATCCCATAATGGACAGTCTCACAATTATCTCGTATCCCCAAAAGCACCACAAGATTGAGAGGAATTCATTGTCCATTTAGCAGCAGGCTTATGCATGATCCATGCTTATAGGGATATAAAGAAGTGCATGACCTTTGCGGACCTCTCAAACTCTCCTGTGAGTGTAAAGGGGCTCTAAGGTAAAAACCAGGAGTGATTTCACCCTGATGGACCTCCTAGAGGAGTTTTTTCTTTGTTTGCCTGTCTTGGGTTGCCCCCTGTGCAAACCTTAATCCTCCAAAACAGAGCCAGAACTTGAAAGTCCTAATCCCAGATGGGATTTACTTCATTCTGTCCCTCTTCTGAGCCATTTAGGGGTTGGAGAGGCCATCCAGTGGAATTCCTTTTTCTTCTGCTGTCCTCTTAAATCTCAGTATGTGGTTAGAAAGCCACTTCCCGCCCAAGGAGGTCATGCCTTGCTCCTCTACTAGATCTTGCCTCTTATGCCACAAACTTCACAGGATAGCTTGAATTAGACATGTATAGCGTTTATTTACTCATAAACTTGTGGTCTAAAAATGGCACAAGAGGGGTCAGAAGGAAGTGGACGAGTTGATGACATAAGATTTTTTGTATGACAATAGAAATATCTACAAACATGAAACAAAAGGGGGTCGTCTTGACAATGGTTGAAAGCTGTGGGAAAGCATGAGGATCTTAAAAGGTTGTTTGGATTTTTGTTCATCTACTGGAGACGGTAAAGGGCTCCACTGATTAACAGTATACACATTGTAGAGCAACTAGTCTCTACCAACTAAAGCAGTTGTACAAAAGGACAAATACCCAACTAAACACCACATTCAAGTTTGATTGAGCGATTATTTTTTCACATTAATGAAAGGTAATTGCATGAAATGCATGGTGTGACTAATAGTTTGCTTATTTTGCAATTATGAAATTGATTTCATTTCAAGCGATCGGATTATAATGTCACATAGTATAAAAAGCAATAAGATACAATTTTAAAAGTAATGGGATTGCAAAAATATTGAAGTACAAAGGTTATTGAAATGTAAGCAATGTGATTCAATTCTAATTACAAATTGATTTAATTGGATTCTAAAATGTATCTTATTGTGGAAAATACTTTCACAAAATACATAGAAATTAATTAAATTGAACTCAACTGTTATGGTGCGTTCACACCAAATGTGAACGATCGCGCCGCTATTGGCACGAATATGGACGCGAGAATGTTTTGTGTTCACTCGCTCTATTCGCGCGAATGACTCGCTCAATTTGCGCTTCAAAAGTGCGTGTAAACGAGTGCCAAGATGCGAATATACGCAAGAGGGATGGGGTGGGGTGGGGGGGGTGCCCACGCCACAGCTGTCTTTTGTCAACAAACAGAAGACAGTGGAGACTGGCTCGCCTTTCGTTTCAGAAGTGGAGGCTGGCTTGACCGCAGTAACAAGGTTGAGCTCGCGGACATTGAATGGGGAAGCCGGTTATACTAAATGGGGCAGAGATAACTTCCTACTACAACAACCGATTGCTGACAGACAAAGTTTTTCACAACTCACCACATAATCCTCCTCCCTCTCTGTCCTCACAGTCAGCTCCTGTTTATTCCTGATCCCATAAAAACAGGAAGTGTCACAGAGTTTGGGGAAGCCGCACGGTGATAGAATCAAAGTGTCCCATATATTCCAGATGAGGGAATCCCTGCTGGGATCTCTGCTGGTCCATACGTCACACAACACATGTCATCGGGGGATCTGCACGCGGATTGGCTATCGCGCTGCGATTCATTCGCTTAAGTTCAGATCTTTCAACTCTCGCGAATCGTTCGCGCGAATGAATTTGCGCTGTACGCGCGAATTGCGCCATTCACGTCGCTGAATACGCGCCATACGCACCGCCAGACCTCTACTCCCATCTACTCGCGTCTCTGCATTGACTTTACATGTACTTCATTTACACGAATGGAATCATTCGCGTTTGGTGTGAACGCACCATTAAAGCTCCTGTGAGGAACTTTGGTTTGTGTAAGTGTTGTTGCCCCCTGTGGACAAAGCAGTACCTGGTTGACCAAGCAGCAACCTCCAGTCTTGAGAGTTGAAGCCGCTGTGGAAGTGCTAAAGACTGCAGTTCCTCAAGGTGCATGGCTGACTTGACTTACAACTCTTTGCATGTAGTTAGGTTGAACGAAAATAATATTGAGACAGCATTTCCATCATGGTGACTGGTGATGATAGGCTTCAGGAACCAATGGTTGATGTCACTGAGACTTTTTAGTTTATTTTTTTTTACAAAGACTGTCATCCTACTTTGCCACAACTGTCAAATTAAGCTGTTTAATACACATTGCCTTGGGGAATTTCCTAGAAAGGCTGTTTCAGAAGTATGCAGTTTATCACCCTGACACCTACTCCCTACAGTGGTTTAAAGCATTAACAAATAACTTCATGAATTGTCATTATTCATGCTGATGGTCTTTTTTGCTTATGTTGGTTATTAAGAGGCATCAGTATTAATTTCAGTCTGTTTCATAACCAGTTTAAATTTAGAGCTTTAAACTGTTACATCACATAAATATAACAATACAGTTTGTGTTTTTAATATTTGTTATGTTTAAATGACAGATATCGTTATTCTTGCATCTTATGTTCATTTACACAAAACCTCGTCTGCATCAGGATGCTGTATCAAAGACGTGGCTGTTTTGGTGGAGATGGAGGCACTGGGAAAAGAAATATCAGTTTCATTCTGATCACCTTTATGTCTACATCTGTTTCTGCTCTGATTTTGTACATCTGCATGGATGATCATGACCACCCTCCTTTTCCTCGTCTCTGCTTTCTTATTTTGTTGTCCCGTTTCTTCTCTCCATGGAAAATCCCAGTCAGTGCTGAGACCTGCTGCACTAAGAAGCTGCTGACTAACTTTCCCCTTTGCCTACACAGATCAAATAATAGGCCTGAGGCTGGGAGACTTTGAGAAATGTAGTGAGTGGAGAGACGTATTCAGATACCGGAAATGGAGATGTTTTTATACCCATGACGGAAATGAAGTGACCCTTTGTATTTTCATGGCAGCAGAGAGACACAGTCGTCCTTTAGTCCTCTGTGGCCCAGCTCCTCCTCAGTGGGTTTGTGAGGAGGCAGCCAGACTATAACTCTCCTTCACAGATGGTTTCTGTCCATAACCACAGTAAGCTTTTTTTAGACAGGGTGAGACAGGGTGTGGATGACTGTGTACCTACCGCGACTATATGAGAAAACAGAGTACGTCCAAACTCACATGCAGCACCACAACAACGCCTCTGCACGGCGGTCCAGACAGGCCAGAGTGTTAAGACGAAATTATACATTAGTGTCACTTCTTGCAGTCACTGTAGAAAACAAGTTGTACCCTGACAGCATAGACAAGAGGATAGTTTCTTGGTTTCTTTTGAGACACTTTTACTTTTAGGATGTTTTGTTGCATTGATTAAATGCAACAAGATTTACATATAGTCAGTAATTTGTCTAAATCAAAAGACAAAAGTTCACTTTTTTTAATTGCTTCTCAGGGTGAAAACTCTTGCTTTCATGTGAGTTTTACCACAAAGGTGCAAATAAAAGCTCCCTCTGGAACACTTAGTCTTCCTCATGCTTTGCTTGTCTTGTTTTGTCCTTGACTGACTGCCTCAGTCGGTAAACAATGTCAGACTCAAACAAACTGGGAATCATATGCTGTTTTGCATTTGGGGAAAAAAAACCCTGCGTGAATAATGAGATTTCAGTTTGAGGACAGATCCCTTCATGCTGGTTTAAAACATTTTTTCACATGCATCCACAAAAATCAGACAGTTAAACTGTCAAGTATACATCTCTTACTGTGGCAGGACACTTAGTTTGTGCTTCATTCCTTGGTAAATATCACATAAGAGCACAAGTTATCTTTCTTAGAGTTTATTTTGACCAACTAAATAGCAAATTGCCAACTGAAGGAGGGTTTGTAGTTGTAGTTATTTGAACCTTTGTCTTGCACTCTTCTGTTCGGCAGATGTGTTTCTATTGTGCTCTCCAACTCAGAAAATTAAAGCCAGCAACCTTGAAGCAAACAAGCATATCCCCTAAATAAGAGACTGAGAGTACTGGCAGTCATTAAATGACTGCTCTGTTGCACCATATGTTCTCTTGCAAACTGAGGATTAAGAAAACTTAGAATGAGAACTCCATTTACATCATTATATTTAAAATATTACTAGTACGTCAAATCATACCACTTCATTAAAGTCATGTTTACATGACCAATGTACGGTGGCCCTGAAATGCAAATCACTACGGCAAATCAGAAACACAACGGCAATTCAGAAAATACTAAGGCAAAGTGTGAAAGGATAGACCAGTCCAATCAGCGATGAGTCATGTCCCCCAGGGGTACCAACTTCTTCCAGTTTGGTTAATGTTGTAGTGTTTTCTGAAATGATGTTGTGTTTTCTGAATTGCCGTTTCTGAATTCCCGTAGTGTTTCCTGATTTGCCGTTGTGTTTTCTGAATTGCCGTAGTGGTTTCTGAATTGCTGTTGTGTTTTCTGAATTGCCGTAGTGTTTTCTGAATTGCTGTTGTGTTTTCTGAACTGCTGTTGTGTTTTCTGATTTGCCGTAGTGTTTTCTGAATTGATGTTGTGTTTTCTGAATTGCTGTTGTGTTTTCTGATTTGCCGTAGTGTTTTCTGAATTGCTGTTGTGTTTTCTGAATTGCTGTTGTGTTTTCTGATTTGCCGTAGTGTTTTCTGAACTGATGTTGTGTTTTCTGAATTGCCGTTGTGTTTTCTGAATTGCCGTAGTGTTTTCTGAATTGCTGTTGTGTTTTCTGATTTGCCGTAGTGTTTTCTGATTTGCTGTTGTGTTTTCTGAATTGCCGTAGTGTTTTCTGAATTGCTGTTGAGTTTTCTGAATTGCCGTAGCGTTTTTTTTTCTGAATTGCAGTAGTGTTTTCTGATTTGCTGTTGTGTTTTCTGAATTGCCGTTGTGTTTTCTGAATTGCAGTAGTGTTTTCTGATTTGCTGTAGTGTTTTCTGATTTGCTGTTGTGTTTTCTGAATTGCTGTTGTGTTTTCTTATTTCCCGTAGTGTTTTCTGAATTGGCGTAGTGTTTTCTGAATTGCTGTTGTGTTTTCTGAATTGCTGTAGCGTTTTTTTTCTGAATTGCAGTAGTTTTCTGAATTGCCGTTTCTGAATTGCCGAAGTGCTTTCTGAATTGCTGTTGTGTTTTCTGAATTGCCGTTTCTGAATTCCCGTAGTGTTTTCTGATTTGCCGTTGTGTTTTCTGAATTTCCTTAGTGTTTTCTGATTTGCTGTTGTGTTTTCTGATTTCCCGTAGTGTTTTCTGATTTGCTGTTGTTTTCTGAATTGCAGTTGTGTTTTCTGATTTCCCGTAGTGTTTTCTGAATTGCTGTTGTGTTTTCTCAATTGCCGTTTCTGAATTCCCGTAGTGTTTTCTGATTTGCCGTTGTGTTTTCTGAATGTCCTCAGTGTTTTCTGATTTGCTGGTGTTTCCTAATTTGCTGTTGTGTTTTCTGAATTGCCGTAGCGTTTTTTTTTTTACTGAATTGCAGTAGTGTTTTCTGAATTGCAGTAGTGTTTTCTGATTTGCAGTAGTGTTTTCTGAATTGCCGTTGTGATTTGCACTTCAGGGCCACCATACCAATGACAGCTAAAGTTTGAAGTATATATAGAAAATATAAAATAATGATCATTCTTTCTCCAAATGTCGCTTAAACATTGCTGGTGGCTAAAACGTTTTTCTAATAACTGAAAAGGGGTGAAAGTTTACCAAACCCTTAATAAACCAGGCCCACTTGTATGGATATATTTCTGTTGATTCGTCACTAAATAGATTACTCCCACCATGTATGGTTCAGAAACAGTCATGGAGCTGGCAGACTGAAACACATAAAAACAGTCATGGGTCACACATGGCATTTTAATGTGATCCCACATCAACCTACTATAAAAAATTCCCCCCCGCCCCCTCTTGTGACGAATGTTGCTGATTTTGGGGGCGACCGTAAATTGTACGATTCCTTGTCCGGTGCCGGTGAATGGCATAAAATTACTCAAACATAAATAGCTGTGTATGTGAAGATTTACTTTCAGACAAAAAAATAATCAAAGGTTAATTATTTCTCGAGGATTCTGTTTTTTTAATGATCCTCCTTCTGCAATGTTACGCATGATTGTCTGCAAAGTTCCCTTGATTTTTAGAAATAAAATAAAGAGCTATCATCACGAGCTTCTTGATGTTCTCTAGACATTTTTCTTCCCTAAGTTTTGTTCCTTTTTTGTGTTTAGATGTCTGATCGGTGAGCCCCTCCTTTACCACTGCAGCTGGAGTGTTGTTTTTTACGAGGAGCTCCAGAAGGCAACACTGAAGCGCTTCGTCTCTGAGCTCTGAGGACACTCGCACAACCAGCCTTCACTCACTACAGATAAGGTAGGATTTCTCATCATGGGTCATTAAAGTAAGCGTGAACTTATTGTTTATGTCATCTGGTTATGATCTGTATCTGTGAAGAATTAAGTCTGTATGAGCTCAACTCAAAAATGACGTTTTTTTGGAGAAAACAACGTAAAAGCTTACACGTTTCAGTTGGACTTATATATGTTTTCAATGCTATTTTGTATTCTGGTGGTTCCACTGCTCGTTTTTATGTCTTAAACCATGCATGTGAGACAACGATACACGCTGGTAGACCGGTGTTGTGATGCTGGACACCCGCATAGCTCCTTTGTTCACTGCGGCAGAATTAAATTTAGCGCCAACTCCATGCGTGGTCCTTGCAGCCGGTTAGTGAAGGCAACATTAATTAACTAATGCTTTAATTAACAATAAACTAACCTGTTCGTTCATTACGTTGTAATATGTAAGTGTGTCGTTTATTAGTTGAATGAAATAGACTAAAACAACTGTTATTTACATGTTATATCTATAAATGGCTAATTTTTCCACATTTCCAACATAAAAAAAACATTTTGTAATATTTTATAACATTGACAGCAACATACAAAGAATATCTGTCAGTGAAACACCACTAAAAATGAAAAAATATATACATATTTTAAGGTCCTAAAGGTAGCACGGTCAAATTATACTCGTTAAAATTCTTCAATTCTTGACCAGCTGGTGATAAATCAGGAGGCAGCATGCGGGGAAGCACGTGTGTGACAGGCTGCTTTAATCAAGTAGTTATCGGTAGCACGTGGGAAGATACCATCACAGGACCTGACAGCAGACAAAAGCAAAGAAAAGAGTCCATTCAAAACTTTCTTGTATGTAATTGACTCGATGTGTAGTTGTAACAGCTTTCAATAACATTCCTTGGTCGTGAATCCGTGTCAAATCTTTGTATGTAGGTCAGAAATATTTGTTTAGTGACTTTAAGTGCCTGTAGTACTCAATAATAACTTGAGTACATGTGATGCATAATTATAAGTTTGTGCTGTCCTATGGCTGCATGACACTAAATGATTTTCAGGCACAGATTTGCAGCGTTCTTTTTTAAATTTACTACAGGATTATTATAACTCCTCCAGAATGACAAGGGGATCTCTGTGGTTATGAGTGAGTGTTTCCTGGCTCGGCTCACTGTCACGCGTGTTGGTGCTATTTGGGACTGTGCTGACCTTAAACACGGAGAAGAGCGCACCAGAATGCCTTGCTTTGTCTTTCACTTAACAGCTGATGGGACATCAGCCTCGACCCACTGCTGGGTGCACATGAGCATCTGTTTCATAGGAGTAGGAGTAGGAGTTGAGTTTCACCATCTGTTGCCTGCATTGACGGATAACACATAAGATGTACAGAGTTTCCTATGCTGGTAGAGTATTATCATTATGGGGTGGTGGTTGCTGCCCTTAGATGATAAGATTTGGCTAACTTACTCATCATGGAAGGAAGAGGGGACTATGACCCCTTTTGTATTGCTCATGTTGCTGGTTTGAAACCATCACTGCTGACAGTCATGGTGATAAGTGGAGGTTGCTGTTGCCAGTTCATCAGTCAGCTATTTCTTCTGACCACTTGAACCAACAAAAAAGACAAGCAGCTGGAGATAGGCCTTGTTCCTGCCGTCTGAGTGGCGGGAAATGAGCTGTGGCATTTAGGGGGGGGACGGTTTAGGACAATGGAGTAGGCACCCTCCCTCTTTTGGCATACATGTTTTTGTTCTTTCTACAGTTTACCCAGGGGGTTTACCTATTGCCGCCCTATTAGTTTCACAAAGAAGCCTCTTTCCTGTCACTGTGCTGTTGTTTCCTGCTCTTAAACTATATTACCCTGATTACATCCCAGCCTTACAAAGCACAACACTCTGTGGCGGCCTGTGTCAGGTTAGAAAATGCTCAGGCAGATTTTACATAATACACAGAAGTCTTCTGCGCTTTGTAACAGCCAAAAGCCAAAAACTGTACAGATTTGTAATGGGGCTGCGGTCAGATCCAGATAACTTGTGAAGCAGGAGGGCGTACAAATTAGTGTTAGTGTCATATCTCTCCTTTTCTTTAAAAGATGAGTTGTGATGTATGTGGGCTGTGGGCACTCTCCAGTTTGTCCAATAAGAAAACAAGTAAATATTTTATTTATTTGAATTGGTCAAATCAATGAAGTGGGGTTCTATCAGTCATGAATAGTATTTCAGAGGACAGCAGCATGATTCCTGACCCCAGCTTCTCAGAAACCAAAGGTCCAGTCTGTTGCTGGAGGTTTATTTGAGTTGACTCTAGTGATTTCTATAACTTGCTGTCAGTCACATCAATAGGACCCCACAGTGTTACTTAGGCCTGCTGTGTCTGCTTGGTGTCACCCTGAAAACCCGAATACATCTCCGTCCATGTGGAAGTGATGAGGTGACTGTGTGTTTGGCTGACCTGTCAGGGTCCTTGTGTTTATAGCCAGTGTGGTCACATGAATAAGTTCTGGTTCAGAGTGAGGTATTGTTTCTTCTTCATTTTTCTGTAAACTGAATTTAACACCGCCATTTATACTAAGCCAACAGCAGTATGAAAGCTGTTGGAGGGACTGTTACTGCCTGTGAAATCAGCCTCCCACCAAAACGCTACAAGTTGTTGAATGTTGCGACTGGCTTATTTTCAGCCATAACTGGAGTGCTAATACTACTAAAGCCACATTGACTCTACATGGGGATAGTGCAAACTTTGGCCATTAGTCACAATCAGTATTTCATATTTCATGTCCTTTTACAGAGTGTGAGAACTGCAGCTTCCAAATATCAGAGGAGCACTGACTTTGTTTCACTTGTTTCATTTACTGTATTTGTTTTGTGGAAAACATTTGCTCGAGATCTGACTCTGTTTACAACCCTTTGGCTGTATAGCATAGACCACACCTCTATCTCCTTCCTATGAATGGGAATTGATAAGATTTGATTCATACCAATGCTATTATCGATTTTGCTTATTGATCCAATTCTTTATCCATACCTGTGTTTTTTCCACGTCCTGCTCTGTGCTATGTTAACATAGGATAGAGAATATGCATGGCCACTGCTTTGCTGAGACAGGAAGGACCTTGTAGACTGGTGTTTCAGTTTAATGAGTGACCCCGTTAACTCGCGACTTCCACCAGAATGCGTCTTTGGTTGTCATAGTTTCAACAGTTATTAATAACTCTCATTAATGCTTTTTGGTTTTCACTAAAGAGGTGAAAGGATGTGTTCAGCCTTTTTCCATTAAACGGTTCTGAAGCCAAAATATCCCGTTCCTGAATGCTGCCATCTTGTACATTTTTCTGCAGCCGGAGTCTGCGCAGTAGGGAATTTCTGGGTTGCCACGGTAATAAGCTCCTATAGCATGGCGTCACAAGATCCTATTGAGTTTTTCTCTACAGCAGCTGTCAATCAAATTGAATCCGGTAGTAAAACCCAGTTTTTTAACCTCTAATAAATAATGAAAAAGAAACTTTTCAGAAAAAAGAGGCCTTGAACACAAAACAGTCAAATAATAACTACATAGAACCACAGCATACGGATGTGAGAAACATTCGTACGATGTGTATTTATTTTTTAAAGTTTTACTGCAGCCCCATTCAAATGAATGGGGGAGACAGAGTTTTGACCTATACTGCAACAAGCCATCAGGGGGAGGAGTTTTTGTTGAAGCTTCACTTCCAGCCAAGTGAGCTGGACCCCTGGTTGTAACTGACAACCACTGATGCATTCCGTTTTCCCGATAACATGGTCACACCGACAGCATAGAGTGTCAAATACATGACCCTCCTGATATTTAATGCTGTGCTGTGTCCACAAATGCTTCAGCCACAGACATTGCATGCTGTGTAAAAAAATCCACCCTCCGTACAGTGTGTGTCGATAGAGAAATTACCTTTTCAGACCTAAGCCATTTTTTGAACCAGGCTGTAAACATGTTTATTATTGTTACATTGAATTGGTGTCTATGTGGTTTCCGGTGTTTCTGTAGCCAGCCTCAAGCGGATGCTCGATGTATTGCAGTTTATAACACTTCCGCAAGGGCTTCATATTTTGAGACCGGAGGTTTCCGCTTGGTTGGACCAGGTTCTCAGTTCCCACTCCTTCCACTGTGAAAAAGTGAAGCCAAAAGATTGCTGTCATGGGTGCTGACAAATTATGTTGGTTATGCATTTTAGAGCCAAGGCATGCACAGAAGTGATCTAGAAAGAAAATCTGAAAAGGACTGACTCTTGTGTTGGTGTTGGTTCTCTCCACTTCTCCTCTTCTCTACTTATTTAGTACAGATTGCTGCAGGAGTCAGAAGAGCTGTCAATCACAACGTCACCTCCCCTATTATTTGCTTCAAACAATTAGTCAAAACTAAACTTCTCATAAAGTTGAACCTGCACTTAAATCAGCAAGTCAAGAACTGACACAACAGGAAGCATCTTTGAGAAACATTTTTAATATCTATTTCAATGTTTGTAGATTGATCCGTGCCCTATATGTTTAAATGGAGGGGGCGGACTTTAAGACCTATACTGAAGCCAGTCACCAGGGGAAGCTTCACTATCGAGGAGCAGTTGTGCCATCCATCTTCTCATACAGACCTTTTAAACCTTACACGATGATAGCTCGAGGGTCATTTGACACTTTTCTTTGAGCAGCTGTTAATGTTGGCAATCCTCTGTTCAGCTAAAACCTTCAGTGCAGAGCATGAATTGACATACTAATCCAGCTTAATGTTTTTAATTTTGTTGCTCATTGTTAGCTCTTGATTATTCAAAAACGATGAGGGGTATCAGAAAAGCTTTATACATTGATAACAGTAATCCACATGTTCCTCCTTTTTCCTCTCTTCTTCCTTGTACTGTAGTAATTCCTTGTCTGTATTCTTCAGACAGGCTGAGGACAGAGTCTTTAACACTGTCCTTGACAAAGGAGCTGAAGGTATCACAGTGTGAAATGGGTATTGAGGCTGTAAAAGTCAATGTACTGGGACGTAACTGAAATGTAGTCTTGGATTTCTCGGACCGTTGAGCAAGCTGCGTTTTATATTTCTGTGTGCATGTGTGTTCGTCATTCAAGGAAAGATGTGTAATAGGAAACGTCAGGTTGTGAGGCACAGTTATGAACTGCATATAAATCATAAGTGGTCACTGTCACAAGCCGAAAAATTTTCATATGTTGTACAACAGAGGATTGCTTTCTCATGATGTTTCGAGGATACAGATTTAACTCTGCTAGTCCAGGTCCCCAATGTCTTGAGTTAAGTGAAACCCAGCGACTGATTGCTTCCAATATGAGGAAATAATCATTCTATTGTATGTTATTGTTTACATTGTAGAAGTGCATCCTGCCTCTGTACGATACACAGTATGTAAGTTTTGATACGATGAGTGCAGAGTTCAACACTCTACATTACAGAGTGTTTTGCATTCCTGCTGCCAACAGGCATGTTGAAGAGAGAAATGTAACGGCCCCTAATGAAGTTAGAAATAGTTTGCAGCTACCAATGTGATGCATTGAATTTAGTTTTCTGTGTTTGAAGTGTGCAACTTTTTCTTCTTATTGGTTAAGAGTGGCTAATTATGATCAGGTTGCTTCCTGTTTGGGAAATGATGTCTTAATTAGATTGCTAGAATGGAAACCAGCAGGTTGACATCCTGAACACCAGGGCACCAGGGTTGAGCTGGTTTAGGGGGGGTGTAATAAAACTTTGTTGCAGTTTTGTAAACATGCAGGTTTGCCAGATAATACTCTCTGTATTTGAATTTACATGCAGAAATCATAGACTGCATAAAATATGGACGTGGTATCCGTGACGTCGCCCATCTGTTTCTGAAGAGCTGTTTGGAGGACAGTCGTCAGCGGCAGCCATGTTGCTGCAGTCGAGCAATTGTGACGTAAAGAGGCGGGCTTTGAACCTCCTCGCCAACAGCTACAGTGTTCCCGCCTGTCAATCAAGTGTGCCTCTCATTGGAAGACTCGAAATGTTAATATCTCCGAAAATGCCGCGTTAGAAAAAAATTCACCCCCCCTACAGTGTGTGCCAATCGAGAAATGAGCTATCCAGACTACACTCGTGTTTTGTACCAGGCTGTAAACATGTTTATTTCTGCTGTAAAGATCGTCCTTTTGAATTGGTGTGTATGTGGTTTCCGGTACTTCCGGAGCCAGCCTCAAGCTGATCCTCGATGAACTGCAGCTTTTAACACTTCTGCATTGGACTCATGTTTTTAGACTGGAGGTTGCCGCATGGGCAGAATTACATGTCCACAGAACACAAGTGTAACAAATCTTGACTACAGTTTATTTCTAAAAAGTAGATAGGAGTAAAAAGAAATGACTCTCATGTTGTTTGCTTTGGTTACATCTTGAAACTGTTTTCAGACTAGGAGGAGATAGGACTTTGATTCCAGTGTTTTGTCTGGGAAGGAAGCACTGGGAAGGTGGATCTTCCCTTGCCACATCATATGACCAGCATCAAACTATCCTGTGGCTCAGCCTGGAGAATAAAGGCAACCCTGTTAGAGAGGTATGCTGGTGAGACGAGAAAAATGTACTCCTGTCCTTTTCTATCAAGATCTGGCCCTCTGTGTGTTTGTTGTGTGTTTCAATTTTAACCTTTATTTTCCCCAGTTTCTTCCAAACTGTAGAGACCACTAGTGTTCCCAATACATATCGGTCATATCCTGACCAGGATAGAGCTGCAGATGGACGGGGTACTTCTATGACACATGGGGGCCCCTGCCTTGTCTTTTCACCTGCCAGCTTTGAAAGTTTGCAGGGAGAGCTTATTGCTCAGGGGGTCCACACCATCCCAGGGTATTTAAACCGCCAACAAGAGTGGGAGTTAAATGTAGTACCGCCTCTACAACCCTGTATGTGGGAAACGCGTGAATTTGGCGTCATAGTAGCATTGGTGATGAAACACTGCTGAATATTGAATATTCTGTGAAGTGAGATGGGAAAATGGAGACAGAGATGGATACTTTTAAACAGAGATTCATGGGCCAACGGAATATACCAGATTTTCTTTTTGGAAAGCCGAAAGAAGCCCTGGAGAAGGAAATGCAAACTTAGCCATTTGACTTAATTGTGACCATGGTAAGCAGGCTGATCTTGTTTGGCCAGATTGAACTCCATTTTTCCACTTGACAGAAGAGGAAACAATAAATTGCAGTCACACCTGGTAAATCTTTTGCCATTGGAGTGCCCATTGTTCCAGTTGGATGTGGCTGAGAGGCCTGCTAGTAAAAGTGTCACACTGATGCCAAACTGGAGTTTTGTACCACTCTACTGACTACAAAGTGCCTGTGTGTGTGGTGGCACCATTTCAACACCAGGCAACTCAGGCCAGCTGGCTCAATCTGATGACACGTTTGGTGGAGAGTGGAATACTTTACAGGAATCTGGGACATAACTGAGCGAGTATGCTTTTAACTGTGACTTGTAGTAAAACTGATCATCAGCTACAATAAAATTTAAAGAGAAAATAAGGCACAAGTGGAAAATATAAATATGGTAGTGTAGCCATTCAAAACAGTCAAATGAATCACTGTCGAGGCAAAGTCTGTGGAGGTGCATAGCTGGACGCATGCAGCTACGTTGGGTCTTAGACAAAATTAAATCCCCTTCTGCTGATAAAACCACCCGGTGAATATACCAACAATTAAAGATACCCCAAAGTACTTTCATTATGTGATTTATTTTGCAGAGTCACTTCCTGAGAAGTTTGGTTTGCCACACAGTGCCAAATATTCTTGGACCCAAATTTAATTTGTGGTCAAAGATAAAAAAAAAGAAGTAGGCTGTTGCCAAAACAGAATCAGGACATCAGACTCTAATATACGCTTCAAGTGGCAACCTCTGGTCTCAAACTATGAAGCCCATGTGGAAGTGTTATAAACTGCAATTCATTGAGAATCAGCTTGAGGCTGGCTGCAGAAACACTGGAAACCACATACACACCCATTCAAAAAAGACGATCTTTGCAGCATTAACAAACATGTTAACTGCCTGGTTCAAAAAATGGCTTGGCTTTACGTAGCCAATTTCTCTATTGGCACACACTGTAAGTGTGTAAACTAAGTTTGGTTGAGTTCAGCAATTGGCTTCAAAACAGCACTCAGGAACAGATGGGTGACGTCACCGATACTACACCCATTATTTATAGTCTATGACCTCTGAGCTGGAGCAGGTGCACTGTCATGACTAGTCATTGCCTTAAAATTACAGTACAGAGATGTTATTAATATTCACTGATTGGGATGGACATGGTTTGTGTTTTATGGATACGATTTTTTTCTGGTTGTTTGTAAATCACTTGGTATCTCAGGGTCTGCCCTCCAGTGGTTCAAGTCCTACCTCACAGGGAGATCTTTTAGAGTATCATGGAGAGGAGAAGTGTCCAATATGGGGGGTACCTCAAGGGTCAGTGCTTGGTCTCCTCCTGTTCTCAATATACACCACTTGGTGCAGTGATCCACTCCCATGGCTTTTCCTATCACTGCTATGCAGATGATACACAGCTTTTCCTGTCTTTTCCACATGACGACACAACTGTCTCAGCTCCGATCTCATCCTGCCTTGCTGACATTTCTAAATGGATGAGGGAACGTCACCTACAGCTCAACCTGTCCAAGACTGAGCTTATTATCATTCCAGCCAGTCCCACTATGGACCCACAGATCAATATCCAGTTTGGATCTCAAAACCTCATGCCCACTAAGTCTGCCCGAAATCTGGGTGTCATGATCGATGACCAGCTAACCTTCAAGGTTCATGTTGCCTCGATTGCTCTGTCCTGCTGGTTTTCCCTCTATAACATCAAGAGGATCAGACCCTACCTGACAGAACACACAACACAGCTCCTGGCTCAAGCTCTTGTAATGTCACACATTGACTACTGCAACTCTCTACTGGCAGGCCTCCCTGCATGCACAGTTAAACCTCTGCAAATGATACAGAGCGCAGCAGCACGTCTGATCTTCAACCAGCCTAAGACAGCTGATGTCACTCCCCTGCTCATTTCGCTACATTGGCTTCCAGTTGCAGCTCGCATCAGATACAAAACTCTAATCATGACTTACAAAGCAGTAACCAAAACCGCTCCAGTTTACCTGGAACCCCTCATCCAGGTCTACTGCCCTTCTCGCCCGCTATGCTCAGCCTCTGAAAAGTAGTGCTTCCAGCACACAAGGCCTCAAAATCACTAGCTCGACTCTTCTCTTCTGTTGCCCCTAAATGGTGGAATGAATTTGTCAACTCCATTCGATCTGCAGAGTCCCTCTCTACTTTCAAAAGACAGCTAAAGACCCAGCTCTTTAGGAAGCACTATGCACTTTGCTAGACTGTTCTCCACTGTTGTCCCAGTGGCAGATCATGTCTTCCAGCTACAATTGACTCGCACTTTCCTGTTCTACTCTGGGAATCTGTGTTCAGCTCTTGAGTGACCCAGCACTTGGTACTTTGGTCATTATTTTGGTGATGTTAATTGTTGATGATGATAACAGAAAGTCTTAAATGGTTTAGTTGCTTTATTGTAGATGTTCCTTATTTTACAAAAAAAAAAAAAAAAGCACTGCTTGGCAGTACCTGCACCCAAATGGACTTGAAGCAATTTGTTACCCATACTGATCTTGTTTCCTCTTGTCTAGATCTTTGCTAGTTTTGTTCTTGTTCTCGTATGTACATCGCTTTGGATAAAAGCCTCTGCTAAATGACATTGTAACATTGTAAATCACAAGCAGATTGGCTTCTTTTAAGACTCATATCCCTGAAGGATGGGGTGAAGCCTCAGTCTTGCTTAGTATTTACAGAGAGGTTGGACTCTTCAGAAAGGATGAATGGCGATGTAACGAACCAGTAAATGATGGCTTATATTTTTTTACACCTGGGGGGGTTCATTTTGATCCGAACACACTGAAACTTCTCAAGTTGCCAACTGATCTGTCAACAATGTAGTGTGGAAACGGTCCTATGCAGAAGTGGTTAAATCACCAACACTGGCTATATCACTATATTACTATAGATGTAGCTCATCATTCCAATGGGCATTCATCTTAGTCTGGCAATAGCTGTTCAGGTCAGGGATGTTCAAATAATGATGATGATAGTTGTTAGTGTTATGTTTTCACTATTAGCAAAGGAGATGTGGGTTGCCTGAAGTCATTTAGATACATAGGACTTGTCATGTACAGCCATTCAGTTACAGCGTGATAATCACGTCCCTGTGTGCGGTTTTACACAACGCTACTGACTGAGTTGTGGAAACAAACAGGGCTGACATGTAAACAAGTAGTCCTCTTGTTGTGCTTCACATTAAATATTTCACATGACAGAGGTCTAACAGTTGAACATGCAATGTAAAAGGGGCTTGTGTGTGTATGAGTCTCTTTATAAATAGTATAGCAAATCCATTACCAGCCACATCAAACATTGGATTCATCATGACATGTCCTTCAACAGGGAAGTGCAACGTTGAGTACTGGAAGAGCTGCTGATTTGACTTGTTCTCAATATGGATGCACTTTGGAGTTCTCTTGAAAACAATATGGTTTCTTAATGTTGCATGAGTCATCAAAATGTATTACTCATTTCCTTCCTCATAAACTTTGCAAAGTCAATCTTTCCAAACGTCTAAAGTATTGTTTGCACAGTTTTTAACTTGTCTTCTAAGCTTGATTTGATGCAAAATCACACTGAACTTTTCTAAGGAGGGAAGTGTCTCAAAGGAAAGTTTTTCTGTTTGAATATGTAGTCACACAACTGTCAAAGCACTTTCTCCATCAGATGCTGGGAAAAACTTGGAGGAGTGGGTAGAGAGAGAGAAAGAGAGAGCATACTTGGAAGGTAGAGAGTGTAGATCGCAGCTTAGTGACAAGGAAAGATGAGTGATAGGCACAAACAGCCATTGGTGTAAGTAGGACAGGAAAATGAGTTGCACAATACAGTAAAGGCCAGGGGAGACACTGTCATGAGAAGATTAATGATAGAAGCACTGAAGAGTAACAGTGGATGGAATGATGTGAGAAATTAGGAGACGGTTGGAAACAACAGGGGAAATGGAGGGAGAAATTAAAAAGACGTGGGTGTCTTGATTAAAGAAATAGGATCATGTGGAGGTTGGAACATCTTCTGATATAAAAGTGAAAGACTCAGAAGCATGGGAAAATAACTCTTCAGCTTCTTCTCTTTGCTGTTACATCAGGTTCCTGTTTCTGAGCACTTTGAACTTAAATGATAGTTTTATTCTGATTAGAAATGGTTAAAGAGGACTCTCTTTGGCACTCTTCATCTGATGTAAAAAAAAATGAAGTTGACAGATATGTATCAGAATGAATTTAAGGAATGTAGATACATCAATCTGTAGGAAGGTTTGAAGACAAAAGGGAGTTTCAGGTGAAAGGAAGAGGGAGGGATGGACTCAGTAATTCAGAGAGGAGGCAGGTCCAGTGGGCAGCAGTCATCGGGGTGTCAACCTACTGAACCTCTGTATGGTATAAAGTGAAGCAGAGCTTTTTTCATTAGTTGTGGCATCCGACCAGGAAAGAAAGAGGAGTCTGTTTATCCCAATTGAAGTCTGCTGTGAGTAATTTAATGAAATCCAGTTTCTCCAAAAGAGGATTGAGGTCAGAGAATGGTCATGTTTTCCTTTCAAGACATTTTAAACATGTTTTTAAGAGAATATGTTTCTGCTAATCTTAATGATTGATGTGTGTTTGACACACAGGGAGGTTGCATTGTGAGTTTTTTAAGTGGCCAGAGGTCAAGTGGGGAGATTTCTTCTAAATTGTGTTGCATATTTGAATGTTAACCCACTCGTCCTTCTTGTGACTGGTTCTTTTCTCTCTGTAGTGTGATGGGGTTAAATTAAAACACCAAAATAAGGAAGTTTAGTCAGTTAGCACTTCTGTGTCTTAAAGCTTGAAGTTCTTTATCTACTGCCTGCTGCTTCTCAGTATGGAACATCTTAAACTGAACAGTTTGAGCAGAATGCGTGAGTTACCTTCTTAACATTTAATGCACAATGTGTGAGCCATGTTTTAGATTGCGGTGTGGACTAAAATCTCATTAAAATATGTAAATATGGAAGAAGGACTTGCAGTGGGTGATAAAGACATATGTGCTGGCACACTGTAAATATTTACAGTTTGTAAACATGTTTGTTATCTGTGTTTTTCAGACCCCGTGCCTCACTGATTAAACCCTGACTGACGTGTCTGCCCAGAACCATGACCGCCATCAACGCACCTCGGGACAAGTAAGAGAACCCATTTCTATTTCAGTCACAGAACGTGCAAAATGAGAATTGGACCAGAGCCAGAGAACAAACTGCTGAAGATTGTTTGTTGACTTTTAAGTCAAACACTTCATTCATGTACTCTCATGTAAACTTCCTCTTGTCTCTTTCCCAGATACAATGCTGTATGGATTATTTTCTTCATCCTGGGCTTGGGAACCCTCTTACCCTGGAACTTTTTCATGACTGCAACAATGGTCAGTTGAGTAACATTACAGGACAATCACACTAATCTGAATGTGAGAATAGTTAATGGTTAAATGCACTTCATCAGACAGATGGAGGGGAAATCGAGCCCTGTAGGTGGCCTGAAGTTAATGAAACGGTTTGACTCCTCTTAGAGGAAGATGAAAAACACTTTGAGAAAACAAAGATGGATTGTTTACCTTTCCTTCCAAAACCACCTGGTTTCACTCAGGACGGCTGACCTGACTCCAGCCAGGTGGATTAACTTGCCCCTCTAATCCCTGGCCTTTCTTTTTTGACCTGCAAGGGGTTAACATCTCAAATAGTGCAATTTCAGTTTCATAATCCCCGGGGAGTTGATTTGGACCTGAGGGTGGATTTCTGCTTCAGCTCAAATACCTTTAAGGTTAAATGGACAGCCTCTTAAACAGATATGTTGCTCTTACAAGACAAGGATCAGAAATGTGAAACTTCTGTGACTGCATGGTTAACTTGAAGTGCCTTTTATTTATAGATTACTCATTGATAGATAAGAGCGTGTTACATTTTTGCACTCTTCAATGTTTTATTTCACTGACCTTATTCTGTTTTGTGGCTTTGTTCTGGAGTGGTGTTGATTTAAATGTGTGGTCATGATCTGTTTTGTCGTATATAGTGACATTTCTAGTATGTACTCCACCTATACATATATTAACAGGTGGAAAAATGTTACCAAAGCCCCCCATTGTTAGCACTCTGGAATATACATGATATCATAAACAACATAAATGATTTTGTTCTGTCTATTCTAATTGATTTCTTGCTGTTGATGTTCTCCATTGAGCTAATAAACTAAGTATGCATTCTTCCACCCTTTTCTGTAGTTCTTCACCAGCAGGCTGAAGGACCCAGCTACTACAGACCTGTCCTCCAACCAAACACTAAATGGGACTTTGGTGGGCGTGGACTCTCGCAATGTGCTGGAGTCAAAGTTCAACAATGTGATGACACTCTGCGCCATGGTGCCCCTCCTCATCTTCACCTGCCTCAACTCATTCATACACCAGAGGTATCAGACACGCTCCATGTCCTGTCGACACACTCCACACAGCTACACGTGTGAACAATGTGTTGAAAGCCAATGGTAGCTTTATCCCAGAGATTTGGTGTAACAGAAGAGGAGTAGAATAGAAAGACAAACTCTCCTCAGACAATTTCAGCACTGTCGCTGTCCTGCTCTCTCTGCCCCCCCCCCCCTTCTCCCCCTGTGCTGCTCAGGTAATCCTGTTACTTGAACGTATGTCTGTATGATGTCTCCAGGATGTTTGCTTTAATTAGAGTAGGATTTTAGAGACCTCTGGGGTGGACCCTGACCACGGCTGACTCTTCCCCTATACAAACACATCGAGGAATGCTATTTATGTTCTCTGCAACCCCCCCACCCCCCCTTCAACTTTTTCCTACCTCTCCCTGTTCGCCTCAGACTTTGTTCTTTTTCTCCTGCTGTTCCATGTTTCCTCGATACACTCATTTTATTCCTGCAGAACCCTTCTGTCTTCATTCTTCCCTTTCTTTTTTACAAGGTGAAACACGTTTCCTCTTTTTGATGCTCTCTATTTCCTCTTCCTTAAAGGACCTGCGCTTGACCCTTTTGCCATCATAATCCGAGAATGTTTGTTTTTACTTCTGTTGAACAATGAATCTTATTCCAGTGCTACATAGACATTCCTTCTCATCTAAAGGGACCTTGTAGTTCTCCTTTGTTTTATTGACCACCTCATTAGAGTCATGAATGGAAATTGGTTCACTGGAAACCTAAAAATGTATTTATTTACTTAAACCAAATAGTTATCTTATTGATTTCTTTACATTCTATCAATGATGTTTCAAATCAGCTCCTCACTCGTCCAAAACAGGTGTGGCCAATGTTCCTGTCTAACTTGTAGTTTTCATTGGTTGTGTAGTGATTTTAATTCAATTTGACTTTGTGTCCCAGGATTCCCCAGAAGCTGAGGATTTCTGGTAGCCTCACGGTCATCCTGGTGGTCTTCCTGTTGACAGCAGTTCTTGTCAAGGTTGAAGTTTCTCCGATGACCTTCTTCACCCTCACCATGATCAAAATTGTCTGCATCAACTGTGAGTTTCCAAATACATCACCGATTTAACAATGACTTAATCCTCCAGAGCAAAACAAAGATTAGACTTGCATTAGATTTATCAACCATCATTTACAGGACAAATGAAGTAATGTGGTGTCAAAAAAATAGCAGAGCAAAAAACGACTTCTGTATCCAGCTTCCTTTTTTGTTATTGCAAAAAATTGGCTGACTTTCCATTTTGTTCCACCTCATTCCTTTAGCCTGACACTGCTCATGTGAGGGCAGGGTCTTTGTCAGCAGTGAGGTTAGTTTGATGTGTTTAGCTCTAACTGAAGAAGTACGACATCAGATTTCAGTTGGCACAGCAGCTGTTGTCGTTGTTGTTGTGGTTGCCTGTAGCGGTGAGCTTTTTATAAAACAACTGTTTTATACCGAACCTGCGACCTCTGCGACGAGGGGTATAGCCTCTGTATATGGGGGGCGCGCTTAGACTGCAAGGCCAACGGCGCCCCAGAAAATAGACTTTTTTTAGATCGTTCGTTTTATCTATTGCCACGCAGTAAACCCAATTTAATTATCTTGACTTTATTTTAAAAGCACATTTTAAATTTAATTAATTAATTAATTTATTCATTTAGCCCAAAGTGCTATAAGTCTAAAAATACTATAGGCCCAAGAATGCTTCCTTGAGGATTTACTTAAAAGTCAATGTCTTAATGATGACTAACTGTGAGAGAAACCTCTGTATAATGTGACACAATCCACAACCTGCAAGATGAGGTGAGGTGAAATCAGCCCCTGAACTTAATGCAGTTAGCTTTCATTGTATCAGACTATTCGTTTCAGGATCGTCTCCTTCTTCTTTCTACTTTAAATCCATGCAAATGATGATCTCTCCCCGTGTTTGCTTCTTTGATCCTCTTCTGCATCCTCTGTGTTGGGAAAATCTTCCCCTTTCCCTCTCACACTACACTGAGCTTTAGAAAACAGTCTGTAACCCCACAGTGAGTGTTTATTTACAATGACTCACTCAGCAGCAGGGAAAAGCTTACCCCCGTCTTTATCCCCGCCAGGCCAACTCAGCCCTGACCTCCGGGTCCACATGAGGAACGACCTCATGAGTGTTTGATTTAGACGGGAGGGCGCCGTGACCTTGATGCTTTGATATCTTCTATGCATTCCTCTTATTGAACACATGTTACAACATTTCTGCACCAAATTAACTTTCAAAGATGTGTAAACCATGGTAATCTCTGTGATGAAAGCTACATGAAACGGCCTTAATGGCTACAACTTGGAGTCAAGTTGGATAAAGGAAAAAGTTGTTATATAACTGCAGAACTTAATGATGCAAAGATCAATTATTTCTTCTCAGCTGCATGTTCTGTGTCACAGTGACCCTTTCAGTAATTCTCAAACATTCTTGTTTTTTTCCTCTGGTCTGTCCCTCCCCAGCGTTCGGGGCCATTCTTCAGGGCAGCCTGTTTGGACTGGCAGGGATTCTGCCTGCCTCCTACACCACTCCCATCATGAGTGGACAGGGGCTGGCTGGCGCGTTTGCTGCTTTCTCCATGATCTGTGCTCTGGCTAGTAAGTCTAATCACAATGACACCACTTCTAATGCAAGAAATATGAATATACAGGAGGTTGATGCTTTAAAAACAGAGTCCGCTACCTAGCATTGTACATTCACTTATGGCCCTTTTCCACCGGCCCGTCTTAGCCCTACTCTACTTGACTTGACTTGACTCTACTTGGTTTGTGTTGCGTTTCCACAGGCGTGGTACCTCGTGTGTCAGATACAAGCGGCAACCTCAGGTCTAAAAATATGAGTCCAATGCGGAAGAGCTAAAAACTGCAGTTCATCAGCTCCGGAAGTACTGGAGGTCACATACACATAACACGGCAATTTCGAAGATATTGAGATTACGATAAGAGGCACAGCTGACTTGATTGACGGGCGGGAACACTGGAGCTGTTGGCTAGGAGGCTCAAAGCCCGCCTCTTTACTTCATAATCGCTGTACAGCAGCAATATGGCTGCCACCGCCGATTGATCTCAAAACAGCTCTTCAGAAACAGATGGGTGACGTCACAGATCCTACGTCCATATTTTATACAGTCTATGATCAGATACCAGTTTTTCATACCTGCTCTGCTCTGGTTCCAAGCGAGCTGAGTCGATACTAAAAGGTGACATTGACGGACTGCTGGCCACTGATTGGTCAGAGAATGTCGTCACCGAAGAGTCAGTAGCGACATAAAAAACGACATCAGTACTCTTTTGCTTTCCTCTCTCGCTTGGCCTGTGACAAAAAAGCCACAGACCGAGCAGCAAGTACACCATGTACCCCATTGTTTGTGATCGTTTTGTTTGTGTTGCGTTCAAAATTACGTGAACAGAGTTTCTTGCCCACTGTGAGTCGGTACTCGGGCTGGTGGAAAAGTTACCCAAACCGAGTCGAGTAGAGTCAAGTCGAGTAGGGCTGGTACTGTGTCGTGGAAAAGGGCCATTAATTGGAAGAAACACTGATGCTAGCCAATTTGAGAGTTTGATGTCCAAATACTACATGATCCCCCTCTATTACAAGCCCCTTCTTATAATGAGACTTTGCATATCTTCCACTGTTTTAATCTAAACTACAACCCCATTTACAAAATAGCTGTGTTAATAAAAACAGATTTTGATGGTTCAAATCATTAAACCCTGTATTTAATTGAAGATAGTGTCAGGACAACATACCAAATGTTGAAACTGAAAAATCCAAAGCTTGATCTCTAAGACAACTGGACCGGTAGGAATTCTTGAAGACGTTTCACCTCTCCTTCCTACCAGTCCAGTTGCCTTACGGATCAAGCTTTGGGATTACTATGACCTGTATGACTCAGAACCTTCACAGACGAAACTGAAAGATGTTAGTTTTATGAAAAACGTCTGCTCATTTTAAATTTGATGCCAGCAACATGGTTTGAAAAGTTGAAACGTGGCTGTGGGTTGAATGTATCTTGAGGTTGTTTAAACCCACTTTAATGTTGTACAGCTGAAAGCCTATAGATCAGTAAGTTGAGACAAATAACATGCAACAGTTTAACTGTATATTCTTTTTTTTTTTAACTATCTTTATTGACATTTCCATGCACAATGTGCATTACTCAGACATAAATACTACATTAACATTTTGAACAGAACATTCCTTCCCACCCATATTCTGACAGAATCTCTATTACATTTAAAGGTACCTTGAATAAAGTAAAATATACATCCACTTATACAAAAATGTAAGTTACACCGGTTCTCAGTGTCTTCGTCTTTTTTTCTGGGATCTACCACAAGTCCATATAAGTATCTCAGTCTTGATTTTCAGCCTGTAAAAGCCCTCCTATATCTACACTCTGAATATAATCATTAAATGGTTTCCAGATTCTCTTATAAACTGTTAATTTGTTCTTCAAGGTATATGTTATTCTCTCCATTTACATACATTGTGCTATATTTCTAATCCAAGCACTGATAGTAGGTGCTTGGAGTATAGCAAAATCAATAAACTTGAATTGCTTGGTTCTCAAATTAAGACCACTCGGATACATGTGTAACAAGATCATCTTGCAGTCTACTGGGATGGTTACTGACAAAATAGTACTGACTTTATTGATCATCTCCCTCCAGAAGTTCCTAACTGTGTCACACAGTTTGACTGTATATTTATCAACATTTCTGGCTCCCCTTCTAAATTTCTAAAGATGTATGTATTTTTCATTTTACTTGAAAGTTTATTTGAAGAGAGGAATACTAAACAAACAGGAACTTTCAAAGGAGACCCTGACTGATTCTCTGTGTGTTTGTCTGTAGGTGGATCAGCCTTGCAGGACAGCGCTTTTGGTTACTTCATCACAGCCTGTGTTGTTATCCTGCTGGCCATCATGGCCTACGTTGCTCTGCCCCGGATGGTGAGATTCCATAATCATCAAACTTTGAAACCTTGTTAGTTGTCTGTGTGTGTGTGTGTGTGTGAGCACGTGTGTTTGTACTCCAGTCTTCTGGATCTGTGAGGGGATGGAAAACACATCTCTCAGTGACAAGTTCTATCTTTCCGCAAACAAATCCTCCTCCCTCTTTGTTACGTAACTTTACTCAGTCAAACTTTTTCTTCTTTTACGTCAACAGGAGTTTTTCCAGTACTACACAGAGAGTAACGTACCAAGGCCCTCTGCTGATGAGGAAAATAAGATGGACTTGCTCAGAAAAGGTAAACACAACTTGTTCGCCGGCAGATATGTAGTTTCTATCATCCAAAGAGATATAACCATGGAAGATGAAACTGTAGAGCAGCAACCCAGAGAAGAATTATGATAAACCGGCCAAAAATACTGCAGTTCTTCCAAAACAAATTGACCAATACAGGGTTCTCACGCGTCCTGGAAAACCTGGAAAACAGTTGACCAGTTTTCCAGTACTGGAAAACACCTGGAAAATGGGAGAAAAAGTAAAATGTCCTTGAAAATCACATATAGTCCTGGAAAATTATTCCAACATGGCTGCATGTGACCTGACCCGATTAACAAAACACATCCCCATTCATTGAAGTTGAGTGCATGCTGTGCTGGAAAAGACAGCGACACTGCACAACTTTTTTCACATCTTTTCTCCTTCACTTCATAATCATGCATTCACAGAAAACGGGGGTATATTGTTTATGTTTTATGGTACATTTGGCTCAATTACAGTACTCTAGCTCAGTTGTTCCCAAAGTGGGGTCCTGGGACCCCTGGGGGTCCGCGAACCATAGCGTGGGGTTCTGTGAAATAATTTGAATACATTTCTAATAAATTATAAAATTGTGTTGTGTCATTACAAACAGCATATACACCATTGTTTTGATACCATTTGGTGGCTGAAGGGATATGTGAGTCTTGCTCCTGTTAATTTTCTGAAAGCATTTAAGATCAATTACTTGAAAAGTATAAATGCTGTCATGTTGAATCCACAAGGAATGAAATGACCCTCTGTTTTAAAGTATACAAGTGGGATTTACTTGATTCAAATTGAAGTGTTATCTGTTTATCACTATGGTACAGGTCTGAAGGATTTACATTGATACGCTTTACAATACAAAAAGTTCCAAGGGAAACTAAGAATGCAAATGGCAGTAAGCATGTGCTTTAGTGATGGGAAGTTCAGCTCTTTACAGAGAGCCGGCTCTTTTGACTCGGCCCCCAAAGAAGAGCCATCTCTTTCGACTCCCGAACGGCTCTTCATTTAGGATCTTTTGTAGCCGTATATTTTACCTTAACTTTACAAAAAATAATGGTTTGTGTTGAAAACCCTTTAACAGTGTTTTTATGAGAAGACTTATAATTGCCCGAATTGTGTGCATTTATTCTGTTACAAAATCATTCTCACCCTGATCCTAGGGTTATTATTAGGGTTAGGGTTTTGATTAGGGTTAGTGTTGGGGTTAGGGTTAGGGTTGGGGTTGGGGTTAGGGTTGTGATTAGGGTTAGGGTTGTGATTAGGGTTAGGGTTATGATTAGGGTTATGATAAGGGTTAGGGTTAGGGTTATGATTAGGGTTACGGTTAGGATTAGGGTTAGGATTAGGGTTGTGATTAGGGTTAGGGTTGTGATTAGGGTTAGGGTTGTGATTAGGGTTAGGGTTGTGACTAGGGTTGGGGTTGTGATTAGGGTTAGGGTTGTGACTAGGGTTAGGGTTATGATTAGGGTTAGGGTTGTGATTAGGGTTAGGGTTGTGAATACGGTTAGGGTTATGATTAGGGTTAGGGTTGTGATTAGGGTTAGGGTTGTGATTAGGGTTAGGGTTATGATTAGGGTTAGGGTTGTGATTAGGGTTAGGGTTGTGATTAGGGTTAGGGTTGTGGTTAGGGTTAGGGTTGTGGTTAGGGTTATGATTAGGGTTAGGGTTGTGATTAGGGTTAGGGTTATGATTAGGGTTAGGGTTGTGATTAGGGTTAGGGTTGTGATTAGGGTTATGATTAGGGTTAGGGTTGTGGTTAGGGTTAGGGTTGTGGTTAGGGTTAGGGTTGTGATTAGGGTTAGGGTTGTGGTTAGGGTTGTGATTAGGGTTAGGGTTGTGATTAGGGTTGTGATTAGGGTTAGGGTTGTGGTTAGGGTTATGATTAGGGTTAGGGTTGTGGTTAGGGTTAGGGTTGTGATTAGGGTTAGGGTTGTGGTTAGGGTTGTGGTTAGGGTTGTGATTAGGGTTGTGATTAGGGTTAGGGTTGTGGTTAGGGTTATGATTAGGGTTAGGGTTGTGGTTAGGGTTAGGGTTGTGATTAGGGTTAGGGTTGTGGTTAGGGTTGTGATTAGGGTTAGGGTTGTGATTAGGGTTAGGGTTAGGGTTGTGATTAGGGTTAGGGTTGTGATTAGGGTTAGAGTTATGATTAGGGTTAGGGTTGTGATTAGGGTTAGGGTTATGATTAGGGTTAGGGTTGTGATTAGGGTTAGGGTTATGAGTAGGATTATGGTTAGGGTTGTGATTAGGATTAGGGTTATGATTAGGGTTAGGGTTGTGATTAGGGTTAGGGTTGTGATTAGGGTTATGATTAGGGTTAGGGTTGTGATTAGGGTTAGGGTTAGGGTTGTGATTAGGGTTAGGGTTGTGATTAGGGTTAGGGTTATGATAAGGGTTAGGGTTAGGGTTATGATTAGGGTTAGGGTTGTGATTAGGGTTAGGGTTGTGATTAGGGTTAGGGTTGTGATTAGGGTTATGATTAGGGTTAGGGTTGTGATTAGGGTTAGGGTTAGGGTTGTGATTAGGGTTAGGGTTGTGATTAGGGTTAGGGTTATGATAAGGGTTAGGGTTATGATTAGGGTTAGGGTTGTGATTAGGGTTAGGGTTGTGATTAGGGTTAGGGTTGTGATTAGGGTTAGAGTTATGATTAGGGTTAGGGTTGTGATTAGGGTTAGGGTTGTGATTAGGGTTAGAGTTATGATTAGGGTTAGGGTTGTGATTAGGGTTAGGGTTGTGATTAGGGTTAGGGTTATGATCAGAGTTAGGATTAGGGTTAGGACTAGGGTTGGGATTAGGGTTAGGATTAGGGTCAGGATTAGGGTCAGGATTAGGGTTAGGGTTGTGATTAGGGTTAGGGTTGTGTTGGGTTAGGGTTGTGATTAGGGTTAGGGTTGTGATTAGGGTTAGGGTTGTGATTAGGGTTAGGGTTATGATTAGGGTTAGGGTTATGATTAGGGTTAGGGTTGTGATAAGGGTAAGGATTAGGGCTATGATTAGGGTTAGGGTTGTGATTAGGGTTAGGGTTGTGATTAGGGTTATGATTAGGGTTAGGGTTGTGATTAGGGTTAGGTTTGTGGTTAGGGTTATGATTAGGGTTAGGGTTGTGGTTAGGGTTAGGGTTGTGATTAGGGTTAGGGTTGTGGTTAGGGTTGTGATTAGGGTTAGGGTTGTGATTAGGGTTAGGGTTGTGATTAGGGTTAGAGTTATGATTAGGGTTAGGGTTGTGATTAGGGTTAGGGTTATGATTAGGGTTAGGGTTGTGATTAGGGTTAGGGTTATGATTAGGATTAGGGTTATGATTAGGGTTAGGGTTGTGATTAGGATTAGGGTTATGATTAGGGTTAGGGTTGTGATTAGGGTTAGGGTTGTGTTTAGGGTTATGATTAGGGTTAGGGTTGTGATTAGGGTTAGGGTTGTGATTAGGGTTAGGGTTAGGGTTGTGATTAGGGTTAGGGTTATAATAAGGGTTAGGGTTATGATTAGGGTTAGGGTTGTGATTAGGGTTAGGGTTGTGATTAGGGTTAGGGTTGTGATTAGGGGTAGGGTTGTGATTAGGGTTAGAGTTATGATTAGGGTTAGGGTTGTGATTAGGATTAGGGTTGTGATTAGGGTTAGAGTTATGATTAGGGTTAGGGTTGTGATTAGGGGTAGGGTTGTGATTAGGGTTAGAGTTATGATTAGGGTTAGGGTTGTGATTAGGGTTAGGGTTATGATTAGAGTTAGGATTAGGGTTAGGATTAGGGTTGGGATTAGGGTTAGGATTAGGGTCAGGATTAGGGTTAGGGTTGTGATTAGGGTTAGGGTTGTGATAGGGTTAGGGTTGTGATTAGGGTTAGGGTTGTGATTAGGGTTAGGGTTATGATTAGGGTTAGGGTTGTGATTAGGGTTAGGGTTGTGATTAGGGTTAGAGTTATGATTAGGGTTAGGGTTAGGGTTGTGATTAGGGTTAGGGTTGTGATTAGGGTTAGAGTTATGATTAGGGTTAGGGTTGTGATTAGGGTTAGGGTTGTGATTAGGGTTAGGGTTATGATTAGAGTTAGGATTAGGGTTAGGATTAGGGTTAGGATTAGGGTCAGGATTAGGGTTAGGGTTGTGATTAGGGTTAGGGCTGTGATAGGGTTAGGGTTGTGATTAGGGTTAGGGTTGTGATTAGGGTTAGGGTTGTGATTAGGGTTAGGGTTATGATTAGGGTTAGGGTTGTGATTAGGGTTAGGGTTGTGATAGGGTTAGGGTTGTGATTAGGGTTAGGGTTGTGATTAGGGTTAGGGTTGTGATTAGGGTTAGGGTTATGATTAGGGTTAGGGTTGTGATAAGGGTTAGGATTAGGGTTATGATTAGGGTTAGGGTTGTGATTAGGGTTAAGATTAGGGTTGTGATTAGGGTTAGGGTTGTGATTAGGGTTAGGGTTGTGGTTAGGGTTATGATAAGGGTTAGGGTTGTGGTTAGGGTTAGGGTTGTGATTAGGGTTAGGGTTATGATTAGGGTTGTGATTAGGGTTATGGTTAGGGTTGTGATTAGGGTTAGGGTTGTGATTAGGGTTAGAGTTATGATTAGGGTTTGGGTTGTGATTAGGGTTAGGGTTATGATTAGGGTTAGGGTTGTGATTAGGGTTATGATTAGGGTTAGGGTTGTGATTAGGGTTAGGGTTGTGATTAGGGTTATGATTAGGGTTATGATTAGGGTTATGATTAGGGTTAGGGTTGTGATTAGGGTTAGGGTTGTGATTAGGGTTATGATTAGGGTTAGGGTTGTGATTAGGGTTAGGGTTAGGGTTGTGATTAGGTGTAGGGTTAGGGTTGTGATTAGGGTTAGGTTTATGATAAGGGTTAGGGTTATGATTAGGGTTAGGGTTGTGATTAGGGTTAGGGTTGTGATTAGGGTTAGAGTTATGATTAGGGTTAGGGTTAGGGTTGTGATTAGGGTTAGGATTAGGGTTATGATTAGGGTTAGGGTTGTGATTAGGGTTAGGATTAGGGTTATGGTTAGGGTTAGGGTTGTGATTAGGGTTATGATTAGGGTTAGGGTTGTGATTCGGGTTAGGATTAGGGTTGTGATTAGGGTTAGGGTTGTGATTATATATATTTTGAGTCTGAGTTGAGTTGAGAAACATTTGTGGCCATTTTTGTCTTTCAGTTCTATTTGGGTCATTATTGCACTGATCCTCTGATCATTATTATTATTTAATTATTTCAGTAAGAAAGCTTCCTGATTCCTTTGCTGGCTCTTTTGTTTTCTTCTTTGCTCATTTTATATTTTTTTGAGAAAAGAGAAAGCTGAGATGTTGGCCATCATTGTTACTTGGTTGCACTAATAAGGTGATGTGCTGTACATCTGTGGTTGCATTATTCTATTATCAATTTGCCATCGTTTTTAAGCATGTAAGAGATGATTTCATTAATAGCCATAGACTACATGTCTTTCAGTGTAGACTTCCACTGAGAGGAACATACTAAACTATTTAGGAACTAAATTAGGAACTAAATTTAGACGGTCATACCAGCTTGATCATCACTGAAAATGTCCTGGAAATGTCCTGGAAAATGATCTCTGGAAAAGAGTGGGAACCATGCAATAATTTAGATTTTGAGAAATTAAAAGACATGTACAAAAGTTGATGGCCTTGAGCTGCAGAACTCCAATTGAATCGCACTGAACCTTTAAGGAGAAAGCTCAATGATAAATCATCTGTGCAGAAAATGAGCTTTCATTATTATATAACATTGTTTGAGCAGGTCACTTGGTGTCAGACATGCCTTCGTCTCGGCGCCTCTCTCACACTTTAAAGTTTGACCACTTAAATACACAAGTACCATGGAAACCAAACCCACTGACGTGTTTGTTGCAGTTTGTGTTTTCATAACATCTCAGATGTCCACTCTAAGCCTTTGGCATTCATCACTACTGCCCTAGAGCGCAATGGAAATACTTAGCACATGAGATTTCAATTGTTATATAACAAACAGCTTCTTCAATGAGGTAATAATGGTCTAAACTACATGTGCCACATTTGACCAAAATGAACAAATGGCCTTTCTTCTTGTTTGATTTTCAGATAGCGCTGCAGAGAAGCAACCTGTGGTCAGTCTGACTGATGAAGAGCCCAGCGTGTCAGTGTTCAGCATCTTCAAACAGGTGAAATGAAAACTCTGAACTTGCACAAGCTTGATGTCACATTCAATCCTGACCATCAATAACTGTAGATGTTGAGCCATTAAACCTTTTCATCATTCCTTTAAGAGTCAGACCGAGGTGTTCAAGCGTTATTAATGATGTTGGTCTCCTGTTGGTCTTGTGCTCTCTGATTAGATCTGGGTGATGGCCCTGTCTGTGAGCTTCATCTTCACCGTCACCATCGGGACATTCCCAGCAGTCACAGTTGAGGTTAAGTCCACAGTAGCAAACGGGGGCGACTGGGGTGAGTCCCACACAAGTTTGGAAACAAAACTTTGTTTGTTTCTCCACATGAAGATAGCAGGCTGGGAAGATTTCAAACTCCTAACCTCCAACACAATCACTTAATTTTCCAAGGAAACTATGTTGTGAAACAGTTTCACAGAGTTTAATCAAATTCCTCTATTGAAAGTAATAATTTCTTGTGAAAGGAAAAGGTCTCCTGTAGGCTGTTAATCTCTGAGACAGAAGTATGGACTGATCTCTGGCCTTAACCTTTCTGTCACAGAGAGACCTATTCATACTTCACTGCTGCTTTCATTGCAGCTCTTTGGGGTTTACATGAAACTGGCTGTGAACAGTGCTTATTTTTGAGTACGTATAGAATTTGTAGTCGCTGTTCAGAAGCTCTTCTCAGACTCATGTATCAAAGTCTAAACAGCACATTAACTAATACAACTGCATTGTAACAGCAGAGTTGTGTTGACCTTAAACTATGACACACTTAGCCATTAAGCCTCTGTTGTGACTCTGACATATGCCTTGGAGGTTCTTGTGATCTGACTAGGGTTGCAAGATTCTGGGAATTTTTTCACTTTCCATGGGAATTAACAGGATTTTATGGGAATTAACAGGAATAAACCAGGAATTTACTAAATTGAAGGTTGGCTCTTAATAAGGGAATTTTAAATAAAGTTGGGGAAAATATATTTTAGCATAACCCTGACTAAAACAACCAGGCAAGGGGCGCTTGTGGCCTAGCGGTCTAAGCGCCCCACATACAGAGGCTACAGTCCTCGTCACAGGGGTCGCCGGTCCGATTCCCGGCCGCGACCATTTCCTGCATGTCTTCCCCCGCTCTCTACTCCACTCTCTTCAACTGTCCTATAAAATGAAGGCAAAAAGGCCAAAAATATAACTAAACCCCCCCCCAAAAAAAATAACCAACCAGGCAAGTACAGTTGAGTATGCTATTCCTCAATTACATGCACATAGTACACTGCTGACGGCAGGGCTATTGCTATTGAGACCACGCCCCCATACGCACTTTTTATTTAACATTTTGAATGGGACTTTGTTGGGATTGCATTTTTGTTCATTTTTGAATGGGTTGGGTCGGGGGGGATGAGTAATATTTAACTCAACATTCATGTTTTTGTTCTTCAATGAAATAATTGATTGTTCAATAAAATATTTAACACTTGATAAAGTTCTACTTACAAATAAATCTGTTTTAATTAAATTATTTTGGATGGATGTCTGCTTATAACAAAAACAATATTTATGCTTGGATATGATACCTTTCCATTAAATTACCCTCAATTCCCATAAATTCCAATTTGGAATATTTCCAAAATTCCCCAGCTTAATTTACCATGGAAATTTACTGGAAAATGTCCACCCCTTTGCAACCCTAGATCTGACACATGCAGTGTCTTCTCTTTTGACAAAAATATATAAGAGAGTTTTAAACAGCTTGTTTGTGTCACTCTCTCCTCAGAAATGTACTTCATCCCTGTGTCATGCTTCCTCCTCTTTAACGTGATGGACTGGGCCGGCAGGAGTCTGACGGCCGTCTGTATGTGGGTCAGTAGTAACACTTTTTTTCATCACACTCACTCTCTCATCAGCTCCTTTTTTAAGTTTCATTGCTGACTTAAACACTTCAAAGACTCTGTCCTGACAATAGCTGTCAAGTCTCCCGCAGGGGGATCTACTCAGGCGAAACTTGAGAGCTAATCTTGTCATAACTTGTTGGTACTCCGATACACTTTGACAGAGTATTTTTCAGAAGCCGAGGCAGTGTGTATTGCAAGTTTGTTGTTCTGACAGTGATTCATGCTTCCATAGCTCTACCAATAAATCAACAGTCACAGTTAGCTTGTTTACAAACACTTCAGCCTTAATGTGATATTTGGAGTGGTCTATTGTTGACTTGGATGTGTGTGAACACACGTGTTGACATTCTAATGAAAGCCTTCAGCTGTGTAAAACATTTACACACCCGTAAATCTCTGCCATGAGTAGAATAGTGCAAAACACCATTCACTCAGAGTTCTGAGCAAATAAGAAGCAGAAGAGTTGTGTTGCTGAAATCAAGCTTTTAATTTAAAGAGAAGAGTCTTCCTCTGAGAAGTAGTTTTGTTGTTGACATCAGAAGTTTACCCTCTCAACTCTTGCATGCACATCCAGATGAACAACGACCCCCCTTGAACCGTTGATTTCTCATAAAACAGTACCAGAAAACAACAACAAAAAAAAAGCTATTCAAATGTCCTGAAATCCAGAGGAAATGATCAGATTGGATAAATAGTTTACGAACTGAGAACAGCTGGTGAGCCCTGTACTCTCAGTGCAGATAACAACAGTCATCTGCTCAGAGAGCATGTGAGTTTGTTTATCATTATTTAGCAACAATGAGCAGGGTCATGTGAAGGTTTACTCTGAGGTGCTTTGGTCTGTCATGTCTTTTAACAAACCCCCCATTCATAAACAAGATCTTGATCCCTGTCCTGTAATGGTTAATCCACCATGGAGAGAGAGTGTGAAGAAGTGAGATTGTTGTTGAACTCTGCTGTCCCACATGCTTAAAATCATATATCCAGGAATTGAAATCAAAAATGCTAATTTTAATGGTTAAAATAAGTAAAATGTTGAAAGAACTGACCTATTTTTTTTCTTATTGTCCCTTTAAGCATGACTTTACACAGTGAGATGCAAATTGGCTGAATACACCACATAGCTGCATCTTAAAGCTCCAGTTAAGAGTTTTTAGCCGGTTAAGAGAAAGATTGAAAACAATATTGATCACCTCTTTGTGACCTAAAAATGCTCTCAGCATAAAGACAGATTATTTTAATGTTTGAAACTCTTCTGGGAAGTATTGATATTAACACTCATCCCACTTAAGGGATGCATTTAATTGTTCAAATAGAGCAGGGTGAGAATAATAGATAATCCAATCTTCAAATCTCCACAAACCAAAATATCCTCTCATGAGCTTTAAGACACATAATGATTCATCTTATCATTGATGTCATTACAGATTGATGTTGTGATTTTGTTTCTAGCAGGTCAGGAAAATAGGAATAATATATTCTTAGAGTAGATGCATTAAAATGATCAATGAAGTTATTTTCAGTTTTGCCCCCAAGATTGTTTACCTTACCTGTTAAAAATCTGTAATGTTAATATTGAAAGAGTTTTTCAAACCAAATTTCTTGGAGTTGTGATTGATCATAAGCTAACATGGAAACACCATATTGAATATATCAAGGGAAAAATGTCAGTCAATAGCAATCCTGTATAAATCTAGACATATTAAATTATAAGGCCTTACATATTATATATTGCGCACTGATTGTTCCTTACATGTCTTATTGTGTAGAGGTGTGGGGATCAAGACTGTATAAAATATGTACGTAGTATCCGTGACGTCACCCATCTGTTTCTGAAGAGCTGTTTTGAGGCCGGCGGCAGCGGCCATATTGCTGCTGTCAAGCGATTGTGACTTAAAGAGGCGCGCTTTGAGCCTCCCAGCCAACAGCTACAGTGTTCCCGCCTGTCAATCAAGTCAGCTGTGCCTCTCATTGGAAGACTCGTAATCTCAATATCTTCGAAATTGCTGCGTTAAAAAATGTGGTTTCCGGTACTTCCACTACTTGAGCAAGTCTCAAGCGGATCCTTGACGAACTGCAGATTTTAGCACTTCAGCATTGGACTCATATTTTTAGACCGGTAAAACAATTCTAAATTCTATAGTGGTGCTTCAAAAACGAGCCATCCGGGTTATCAACAAGGCTGATTATTAAGCCCACACTGACCTACTGTTTTTTAACTCTCATATTCTAAAATTCAAGGACTTATTATTTTACAAAATAATGCAAATAATATTCAAAGCAAAATCAAGCTCACTTCCACACACTGTACAAAAATTATTTTCAATTCGGAAGAGACAATATAATTTGAGAGGTGTCTTTTAACTTTACTGTACAAATAGCTAAAAAAGGATGATAAGAGTATGATAAGAAGATGTGTTTCTGTTGTTGGGGTTACATTTTGGAATGATGCAAGGATAAAACTAAAAACTTGTGACTCACTTTTAGTTTTCAAAAAAATGGTTTCTCATAGCAGTTTTTGAAGACTATAAGTGCTCATGTTTTGTTTTGTTTCTTTACACTTGGGAAGCTGGTAGCTTTATTTGAGAAAATTAGGCTAGGCTTAAATAAGCATCATGTTTCTGCCTAAGCCTTTTCAGTCATCACTAGATGCACTACTGTTGCTTTATTGAAAGTGTCTGTACTGTATAAAATATTGTGTTATGTATGATGACTCAATAAAACACTACTACCACTACTACTACTACTTGATAAGTCTTCACCCTCCCCACTCACATCTCATTGTCTGTGTTTTATTGTGATGAGTCTCTGTCCGTCCCTGTGGTTAACGTTACTGTTCTTCTCCATGCAGCCCGGTAAAGACAGCATCTGGCTGCCTGTGTTTGTGGCCATGCGGGTCATCTTCATCCCGCTCTTCATGCTGTGTAACGTCCAGCCTCGGACCTACCTCCCCGTTCTGTTCTCCCACGACGCCTGGTACATCATCTTCATGATCTTCTTCTCCTTCTCCAACGGATACCTGGCCAGTCTCTGCATGTGCTTTGGACCAAAGTAAGAACACCACACCCCCACTGTGAACCCACTGAGTTTCAAAGGTAAACCAACTCACCCCTGATGAATGTTGTCCCTCTGGTCTCTCCTTACAGGAAAGTGTCACAGCATGAGGCAGAGACGGCGGGGGCCATCATGGCCTTCTTCTTGTCCCTGGGCTTGGCGCTGGGTGCTGCGGTCTCGTTCGCTTTCCGGGCCATGGTCTAAAATCTCTGTTAAACCCTTCAGATTAGACCACCTCACCCTTCTACACTCCCCCTGTCCCACCTGAACAGGAGAGGAAGTTGCAGATGAGAAGACTCAAGGACAGCAGTCTTCTAAAGTGTACAGCAGAGACTCATCTCCAAAACCTCAGCAGCAGTATAAAGCTGAAACCCCATATTTGATTTGATTTGATTTGAAACTGAGACTTGTTTCCTGAGGACATTCTCTATCATTGCCAATGATCAAACAGGTTTTGTCTTTGAGGTAAATTTAGCAGAAAGCAACTGGAAGAGCAAACCAAAACCAAAAGTGTACAAAATTGGCTGCAGTGGCTCATTTTGTAGAAGACTGGAGAAATGATGATTAAAAATATCCAACAAACCACATCCTGAGCCCAGCCAGGGTTCATGAAGAAGGCCTGAACACATGAAGAGCCTCATTCATAACACTTCATTTTGCACCAAGTTAGAAAGATTTTTTTATATCTCAAGCCAAAAGTTTGGTTCACTTAGTTTGACACGTTATTAGAGTACATGTGAGGTCATGACATTGCTTAAAAAATGTCATGTCATCATATTTTTATAAATGAGGCTCTTAGATTTTGATGTTCAGCTCATCATTAACCATAAAACTCAACTCATCACTCTTTAAACTGTGATACTCAATGTGTGTGTTATGACGTTTACACATCAAATATAAAACATCCCTCTGGACTGTTGCAGCTTTGAACGCTGATCAAGCCAAATAGAACAAGACGACATGGGTCAATGATGATAAACTTTGAAGGGAGGTCAAGTCGTGTGTGTGTGTGTGTGTGTGTGTGTGTGTGTGTGTGTGTGTGTGTGTGTGTGTGTGTGTGTGTGTGTGTGTGTGTGTGTGTGTGTGTGTGTGTGTGTGTGTGTGTGTGTGTGTGTGTGTGTGTGTGTGTGTGTGTGTGTGTGTTAAGTTTCTTTATAACAATCCAGTCAGTTCGTCAAAAATGTAATGACTGAACCCTGAAGACGAGGTTTGAATGAATAATCTGGGCTACTAACAGCTGAGTATTCATTGTTTGCGTGTCTGTAGTTGAGATGAATTTGTACCAGTGTTGGTATCTTCATTAGAGTTAAATTTTCCAAATAGAGCAGGGGGTCACATTTTCTGTGTTGGCTGTCAGCTCACATGATTTATTTTTTTTACTGTTACTGTGTCTTCCTGAAGAGAATTAGCCACAGTGTAATTAGAAAAGAGTAAAATATGTGGCTATCATGGGATGTGCCAACGTGAGCAAACTTGAGTTCTTACTGTGACCTTTCTCGTTTAACATGTTCTCTGGAAGCTGATTTTTATATAAATATAGTTTGTTGTACGTTTTTCAAACTGTTCCTGGTTTATTTTTGTTATGAAGTGGAGGATGTGTTAATAAGCCTCCTATCTATCAGTGTTATGTTTTAATTTACAGTTTTGTGGCCTTTTTTTAAAATATAGTTTTAAGTCCGTTTTACTTGTGCACAGTATTTGTAACATTGGCTGTGTACATACTAACAGCCTGTTTGTTTAAATGCAGAACTGCTCTAATTGTGTTGTGGTTTATTTAGGAGTCTGGCATGTAAGTTCAAAATGTTACAAACAGTTCAGTGATCAAATAAAACAGTGTATTTTTAAGAATCTGGCTCCCTCTGCTGGTCACTTGTAGAAACACACTAGTTAAGAAGAATATTGGCATGGATTATTTTCAAACTAAAAACATGTTAAATAGTTAATCAGTAAACTTATGTATTTAATTCACTTAAACAGCATTGCTGCACTTAAAGATGAATGCCATGTAAACAAACACCTGCTATGCTCATAGTTATTTGTCTCCCTCATGTTGCCTTTGTCTCACTGAACTTTGTGAAACAAGGCCACTAATTGAGAAACTGCTCAAAGAAATCCACTTTTGTATTCTCAGAAATACAAGAATTCCCTTTAGTCAAATTTGGATACCATCCAAGAATTCTAATTTAGTATTTTTCCCATGACCCTAAGTTACCGACTGAACTCAGAGTTTCTCCTGGTTTAACACTCTTCATCCAACCTCGTATAATCCATTCAAATAAAGCCTTGAGATCAGTCATGGGAATGCAACTCTCAAAAATATGTTGAAAACAGTGATAAGTACTTGAAAACAACCTGCCAGATGAGAAAGGTACTTATCTGAGTTTCCTTTTACACTGAACACCTCCAGCATTGACCTTAAACTCTAAATGATTTGTGTTTTTGGCGTATTGCAGTGACAAAAAACCCCATTGATCGATGACCAATACTAAAGTTGATTGCTGACTTTATATTAAAAAAGGAATACAGATTTGCTCATCCAGCATTAATGGAGCAATGTAAATATTAATGTGGTGTCCTGTTTGTGTCCTGAGTTCATGATTTACTCTTTTAGCCTCTGGTTTGGTCTCCACCGTCTCCTGAGGAAAGTATTGGCTGCTTTAGCTGCATAATGCCCCAATATACAGTATACAGTGGGGCAAAAAAGTATTTAGTCAGCCACTGATTTTGCAAGTTCTCCCACTTAGAAAGATGAGAGAGGTCTGTAATTTTCATCAGAGTTACTCTTCAACTATGAGAGACAAAATGAGGAAATCACATTAGGATTTTTAAAGAATTTATTTGTAAATTATGATGTAAAATAAGTATTTGGTCACCCGCAAACAAACAAGATTTCTGGCTCTCACAGACCTGTAACTTCTTCTTTAAGAAGCTCTTCTGTCCTCCACTCGTTACCTGTATTAATGGCACCTGTTTGAACTCGTTATCTGTATTAAAGACTCCTGTCCTAAGCCTCAAACAGTCAGACTCCAAACTCAACCATGGCCAAGACCAAAGAGCTGTTGAAGGACACCAGGAAGAAAATTGTGGACCTGCACCAGACTGGGAAGAGTGAATCTACAATAGGCAAGCAGGTCGGTGTGAATAAATCAACGGTGGGATCAATTGTAAGAAAATGGAAGACATACAAGACCATTGATTATCTCCTTCGATCTGGGGCCCCACGCAAGATCTCATCCCGTGGGGTCAAAATGATCATGAGAACGGTGAGCAAAAATCCCAGAACTACACGGAGGGACCTGATGAATGGCCTGCAGAGAGCTGGGACCAAAGTAACAAAGGCTACCATCGGTAACACACTACGCCGAGAGGGACTCAAATCCTACAGCGCCAGGCGTGTCCCCCTGCTTAAGCCAGTGCATGTCCAGGCCCGTCTTAAATTTGCCAGAGAGCATATGGATGATCCAGAAGAGGATTGGGAGAATATCATGTGGTCAGATGAAACCAAAATAGATCTTTTTGGTAAAAACTTAACTCGTCATGTTTGTCGGAAGAAGAATGCTGAGTTGCATCCCAAGAACACCATACCTACTGTGAAGGATGGGGCTGGAAACCTCATGCTTTGTGGCTGTTTTTCTGCAAAGGGGACAGGACGACTGATCCGTGTTAAGGGAAGAATGAACAGGGACATGTATCGTGAGATTTTAAGCCAAAACCTCCTTCCATCAGTGAGAGCATTGAAGATGGAACGTGGCTGGGTCTTCCAGCATGACAATGATCCCAAACACACCGCTCGGGCAACGAAGGAGTGGCTCCGTAAAAAGCATTTCAAGGTCCTGGAGTGGCCTAGCCAGTCTCCAGACCTCAACCCCATAGAAAATTTGTGGAGGAGTTGAAAAGTCTGTGTTGCCCAGCGACAGCCCCAAAACATCACTGCTCTAGAGGAGATCTGCATGGAGGAATGGGCCAAAATACCAGCTACAGTGTGTGCAAACCTGGTGAAGACTTACAGGAAACGTTTGACCTCTGTCATTGCCAACAAAGGTTATGTTACAAAGTATTGAATAGATCTTTTTGTTATTGACCAAATACTTATTTTCCACCATAATTTACTAATAAATTCTTTTAAAATCCTACAATGTGATTTCCTGGATTTTTTTTCTCATTTTGTCTCTCATAGTTGAAGTGTACCTCTGATTAAAAACTACAGACCTCTCTCATCTTTCTAAGTGGGAGAACCTCCAAAATCAGTGGCTGACTAAATACTTTTTTGCCCCACTGTATATGTTAACTAGCTTTTTGCCCACTTTATCAGTCTGATGTTTAAAGTTGAACACACACAGTGGGCTGTTGAATTATTCAGCTCGACACAGCTTCTCATTTAGGACAAAAAAATCTCCAACGAATTTTCACAAAGCATTAGTGCAGTCAAGAATACATAGGAGTACATTCGCTTACATTATGTTAATCTAGAAACCAATACTTGAAATCTCTAAAAACTATACCATGGAATAAAAACAGGAACTAAGTTACTCCAAGCACAGACAATTTAGTTTGAAATGCTGATCTGGAATTAAACAAATGTTACGTAGCTCAACACGCTTTCTGAGGTTGGACAGTGAATGTTTGTATGTTTGGGCAGAGTGGGAAACAGAGAGAACATTTCAAAAGATACGTATCATTCTTTATTTCAAAAACTTCTAACACGGGCTGAAGATATGACCATGGGTGCTCAGGAGGATGATTATATCCATCATTACCACCTCTACATGAACTTCCTGATCCCAGATATATTTGCTCTGTGTTTGCTCCACGTTCAACTGTGGAGACGCACGATATACAGGTATGACTAAACCAGAGACAAACAGAACTACACAAACACATTTTACTGTCTTAGGTATCAGATTTCAGAAAAAAGAAGGAAATGTATGAGCTGACTTCAAAGCAAAAGTAGTGAGTAACTAGAGCATTGATAGAAATATAGTGAAGGAAGAAGTACAATAATTGTCCTCTGAATGTAGTGGAGTAAAAGTAATACGTATCCACAAAAAATAATACTCAAGTAAGGTACAGATACTCAAATACTATACTTTAGTACAGTACTCAAGTAAATTTACTCTGTTACTGTCCCCCATTGCTCAAAATTTGCTTTTTATGTGTGAAGTATACTGTGTTCATAATAGTACCCTCACCGTGTTCAAGTTGTTCTTCTTCCTCATCTAAAAGTTTTTCCTCCTCTTTTAGACACATATCTGCTTTTTTTGAAGGTATACTTTAAACTGCAGCTCCTGGATAACATGCTCTATTAAGGTTTATGAATCCTGTTCTAATTTTAGCTTTGGTAGTTTCAAAAATCATGTAAACTATTATATATAAAAACATTACACGATCAAAGGTGAAAAAACTATAAGACTATAATAAGATTACATGTTTTTATTCAGGCTTAATGTCTTTTATAAGAAGTAAAACTTACCTAAAAGGAACAGACACAAAAAAAAAAAAAAAAAAGAGTCAAAAAATGTATTGATTATTTATTCTTAAGATATGCATTTTATTCAAAAATAATTTACCAGATATCTTTAAAAGGCAGACAGACACTGTCTCCAGCTCACTCATCACAACCAGAAGTTCCTATCACAATCCAAGAATACACATCACGTGTTTCTATTAACGTCTGTCCTCATGACGGGGACAGAACTAGTGTAAACCCTACAGCAGCAATTTTTCAATCTTAAACAAACCATCGACTGTTAAGCTGATCAAAAGAAGAAAAAATAAACAGCCATGGTCAACTGATTCACTATAAAATGTATACAGTTTATTTAAATATTTAATCCAACATACATGCCCAATTTGTCGTAACGAGTGACCACAGAGAAAAAAAGAGACTGTACAGTATTAGACTGGCGTTTGAGCTGAGAGATAATGTGGATGGAATCAACGCAAAAGAGCCGAGACAGACGTGATGAAGCTGTTAGTGAAAAAATCCCTTCCTGTTAAAGAGGAAACGTAGTGACTCAGATTCATGCAGCTCAAGAGGAAGGCAGGAGACTGAATCCTCTGTCAGTTTATGATGAACCTCAACATTTGGAGAGATATGCTTTCTATCTGCTTTCTCACTGGGCGTTAGATCAGAAGATTAGATTTATGGCCCCAGGCTAATTATGAAGCTACCTTAGCTTAGCACAAAGATTGCAAATAGGGAAAGCAGCTAACCTGGAAAAATGATAGCCTGAAAAGGTCACTGATTGCTGACTAGTTTGATTTGTGCAAATAAACAAATAATTAGAATGATAGTTTGCGCTTTTACAGAGCATGCTGTCATAAAATGACAAATTTATTATGAGAACAAAATGATTCAGAATCCGGTTTGTACGTAAATGTAATTATTAAATTATAAAGTGTCAAGAACTGAGCTTTGGAGTAACTGGTTGAGGCCAATTTTAACATTTCAACCACTGTTTTATCCAAGGCTCCATTCCAAGGCTTCAGCTTCATATTCATCCCGCTTAAATGGTATCAATCTTCCCATCAAAGTCCATGTGAGAAAGTAACAGGCATATTTTACATGATGTCAAACGTTTCCTTGAAAGAAGTTAATGTTTAAGATTTCTATCAGCAAAAGCTAAAAGCTCCTAAAACTGCGAGGAGAAAAAAAGGGCTGGTTCAGCTTCAATGAAAGGCAGCAGAAAAGCAAAATTTCAACAAGAGAATCAAGAGACCTGGCTTCAAAAGCCCTGAGCTAGCTAAGTGCTATCGCTAAGTGGCACCACAAAGAGGGCCAAAACACTGGCAGGTCTGCCAAGAGACACTAAAAGCCAGATCACTTTAAAAGAGTATGTCAGTTCTGCATTAAAAACAAACATCAGCAGAGAGGCTCAAGGCTTCCTAAAGATCTCTTCAGGGTCACATTCACACACTTTTAAAGGGAGAGACGGTAGCTTGTGCTTTTAGGAGACAGAAGAAAAGTAAACTGAACCGTCTGGCCTGTGAGACGAAACAAAGAAATGCACGGACATCAGGTTATAAGTTTGCATTCATTGTTGTTACAGCTGCTCAAAGCCGTGTCAGTTTTCCCTGAATTACAGCTCAATCCTGAAGCGATACAGTCTGCTGCAAGCAAACGCGTCAGTGTGTCTACAGTACGCACTACAACACAACAGGTGTCTATCACAGCATGGCACACTGGAGGAGATGACAGTCTTTCAGGTCCTGGTTTGGCGTCTCTGCTCAGTCCTCTCATTAACATGCAGTTCCTGCTCTGAGGCACTGGGTGGCGTTGATGAGCAGCACAGATAGTGAGCCTACAGGTCCATAACAGCAGATACAGAGCGTGCAGTGAAGTGTTGGGGGGGAAGGAGGAGGGGGGAAGCTTTGGTGTTGAGCGAGTTCCACAGTTGAAGGACTGAACGCATGGAGCGAATGGGCAGGAGGGCGATGAGCATGACGGGCAAGGTGAAGAAAGAGGAGGAGGATCGTCAGTGAGTCTTTAACTTGGCGTGCTGCGAGCCCTGTTCTGTCAAGCTGGCTTTGATGGAGTTAACCACCGTCTGTCTGACGTTGTCTTCCATATAATGTTCGCTTAATGGCTTCAGAACCTGCAGGAGAGGAGACAAAAACAAGACTATGTTTGAGTCGAAGCCAAATAAACACATCAAAAAAACATCTACACAAAGGGGACAAAGAAATGTAAAGAAGGAGGTCAGGGAAGCACAACCTTTACAGAAAATAAAGAACATAAAATGAATGTAGTCTCCAACATGCAGACCACAAAACGCAGCAAAGCTTCTCACTCAAAGATTCACAACTGAACAAAACCTTGAACAGAAAAAAACATTAAGAAATCAGAAATGAATCATTCAAGGTACGTAAAAACCGTTTCAGCAGACTGTGAGTCCTCCAGATCCTGAGATGAGTCCGGCCTGCCGGGGTTTGGACACATTCAGAGAGAGCTGAGAGTTAAAGTAGAAGAATCCAGCACCACTGGACTTAAAAACAAACAAAAAAAGAAGCAAGCTAACTGCAGAGGCGTCTACGTAAGAGGAAACTGTAACAGTCTGTAAACCCGATAGTCGTCCAGCAGCAGCTAGTTACTCCTCTTGTAGTTGTTGTTAAGAGGAGTCACAGCTCTGAGGTGGAGCGTCGCTCCTGATGGGAGTGAATCGAGGAGAGAGACGGGCCAAGCCAGGCGCCTCCTGATAGGCTCTACAAGTTTGGAAAACACCTGAGAGGACAGTGGAGGAGGAAGAGGAGAGTTAACAAGTCAAACGAGACAGGGACACGTGGAAGGAGGCAGGGAAAAAAAAAATGTCAAAATTGATCCAGGGGAGTGATACAGGTAAAAAAAAAAAAAAAAGAACGTAGGTGAGCTGTAGGTGTAAGTGAGCCATACAAAAGGAAAGAATAAAAGGAGACAGGTGACGGAAGGAGGAAATGGAAAGAAATGGGGTATGATTGAGAAAAAGGCGAGCAGAAGATCAGAGAAGTGACACCTCTCACCTTTCTGATCATCTTCTGTAGAGCACAAGGAAGGAGGGAGGGAGGGAGGGGAGGGAGAGAGACAAGAGCAGAGGAATGAGGAAGTCAGAGGACACATGTAGGCTGCATTCACAGTGAAACAAATGCATTTCAGAAACACAGACGCACACTCTGATTTCATATCTGTTCTCCTGGGTGAGGACTGCAGGCCAAAAAAACGGAGTGAGCGATGAATAACAAAGGAGAAGGACAAATAAGAGTGAGTGTGGAGGGAGAGGCTGGGAGTGAAACAGTAGCTCCCCTAGAGTCAGGTGGATGATGGGAAGTGAAGACAAAGACAAACAAAGACATAAAGTGGACAGACTCTTGAAAGGACTCTTGTTGAAAACCTGGAAATAAAGCAAACATGGAAAACTAAAGGGAATTTCAAAATGATATAAAAGTCCTCTGTGGAAACGAACTCACTCTCTCTCTCTCTCACTCTCTCTCACTCTCTCACTCTCTCTCTCACTCTCTCTCACTCTCTCACTCACACTCACACTCACACTCACACTCACACTCACACTCACACTCACACTGTATCCCTGGCGAAGAAAGGTGTATTAAAAAAAAATGCTATTCACTGAAAAACTGGGTCCACAAACCAAGCTTTGCCAAAACTGCTCCCTGGTAGGACCATGTTTTAGATCTGTAGTGAAACTCTGAACATCAAAGCCTCATCATGTTCACATTACAAAGAAAACACAAGCAGCCATCAATTTTTGATTTCACAAGAGATAAAGACCTCCTCCCTCCTCTCAGGCTCAACACCCACCTGTTCCCAGAGTAACTCGGCCACTTGGTCTATCGAAGTCCCCACCTCTCGAAACTCTCCAGAATACTTCACGTACGCCCAGGCACACAGTGACAGCAGTGCCACGCCCATCAACAGGTTAGCCAGCGCCGCTAAGGGGCTCAGACCGATGAAGCCCGTGACCCCGGACACCACGTAGGTGACGAACATGACAGTGAAAAGTGTGGCGGGTGTGCGAGCGGCGTAGAAGATGTTTTTGCCGTCGTTGTGTTTGGAGAAGTTGGCGTAGGTCTCGTCCAGCTCCGCCTCCAGCTGGTTCTGGTAGCGCTGGCAGAAATCGTCTCCACCCATTTTCTTCACTGAGCGGAAGAAATGCACAGAGTTCTCGCGGAACTCTCCGTGGGAACGCTCGAGGTCAGTCGGGGCGATGTATGGCTTGTCCCCACCGCATACCTGAGAAGGAAAGAGATAACAGTGTTTGAGACAGAGGATGTAGGAGCATTAAAATCCAGTATGACAAACACAAAGTCACATATGGAAATATTGATGTTATTAACCCTCCTGTTGTGTTGTGGCTCAAATTGACCCTTTTTAAAATCTATTTTAGGCAATATATGCCTTCCAAACCAGCTAAATGCAGCATAAAAATCTGGGCAGCATGTGACAGAGGAGGTGATTCATGTTAATTTATCAACATTTATCAACATTATTACATGACGTATGTCATGTAAAACTATTGTATTTATATTTAGGGCTTTCCATTGTACATAAAAAAGTTTTAACATTAATTTGAATGAAAAACGAGTGAGTTATCCTCATTGAACCATGATCTGTGAGAGTTAAAGAACACCAATGGACTAAATCCTGAATTAAATGGTTAGTAATGGAGTTAAAAATTTGATTTAAAAAAAATGTGTACTGGGATTTTTTGAAACTTTTGGATAATTGAATATGCACCGGGTCAAATTGACCAAGGAACATTATTGCTGTTCCAGAGAAACTAACATAACAGGAGGATTAAAGAGGGGTCATACAGAGTTTTTAACTATTAAATTCAAGCACTTAACAGAATACTAAAACACTTCAGTTACCTTCATCATCATCATATAAAAATTGACACTTCGGAAAAACAATATTCAAGCATTTCAGCTTTTAACGTTTTTTTTGTTTGTTTGTTTTTTTTAGAATATTTTATTTTGCTTTTCAAATTTAAACACAAACAGAAAATAGACTTATACAAAGGACAGAAAAGAAGAGAAGGCAGCCTAATGTATTAGAGGAGTTAATAGTTCAGAATGAAAACAGACAGTAGGTAGTTCCAAAATAACGATAAAAAATAAAAATTATAATAATTTTTTTTTAAAAGTTAAAAAAATAGACGAGACAAAAATTTCTGTATCTTTTTTAACTGCTGAATGTATTAAAAATCGTCCCCGAGCAGAAACCTGGTATCTCCAAAACCCCTACTTTCAAGGAAATAAAAAAACCCCAATGTTTTCACATAACTAAACACTGCATGAGATTTAACCACATGTTTTTTTAAAATATAGAATACAAATTCAAAAGGAGGTCAAAAGCATAAACAGAAAAAAAAGAGATAAGGATGGAGATACAAGGTTTCTGCCCGACAGCGATAATATTAAACTTAGATTATGTTTTAATCATGGCTAATTAATATTCAACACACATGCTATTCAATACAGCCAAGTATGTATCTGTGATGTGAACAACAAACTTCTGATCATGTTGAAAGAAGTGTTGTCAACGGAGAAGTGTAACACAAAAAATCTTAATCTTGCAAAATATCACTTAAAACTGAGCATTTTCTAAAATTTCATCACTGATATTGTATAGCTGCACGCCAACATGAGCTCAAACCATACTGTCAGGGTTCAGATCATTTGAGACGGTTGTAATCCTAGAGTGACCCCTGGTGGTCTTTGTGCTGTTGAATATAATCCTGACTGAGGTCAAACCATGCTCTCACCTGCTCCATGCTCTTGCTGTACATGTCTTTGGCTCCTGCCACAGCAGTCAGGTTGTTGGCTTCTGCAGTTGCCTGACAAAACAAGATAACACAATGAGGCCAAGACAGCTTTGATGACAACAGGAGATCAAAATACAAAGATCCTTGGTGGCACAGTCGAGATCTGGGGTTCTTCCTCTGGCCATTGACAATGATGACCTGAAAGAGTCATTGCTTCTTGATATTGCTCAAACCCTTGAAATATTGTGGTGGCCGGATGAGCAAAAACTGGAACGGCTGTGTAAGTGTGACGTGTTTAAGCTTAATAATTATGTTTCAAAATCCTGGAACCGAAGACAAGACAGTCTCTTAAATCAGGTCCATAACAGTGAATTGATCTGCTGTGCACTCTGACCCTGACTCTGTAATGTGAGCTCGTGTAAGCTGGGTATATGGACACATGTATGACAATAATGAAATAAAAACTTCAAACTTCATAAATTAGAAGGGGTGACCCAAAAGTACCAAAACCCCTTGGGTTTGAGAGAGAAACTAACCTGCAGCATGGACTTTGGGTGAGGCAGCTCCTCCCCTTGGTAGATCTTTATGTAAGCCTGTAGAGAGGTAAAAAATAAATACATTTTCCTGTACAATCATCTGTCATCATCGGCCAAAAAATATTTGTATCATTTGTCTGTATCATTAGACTAAGCAGCAGTGTTTAATTTGTCTCTTTGCATCTCTATCAAGACGTGCCCTATCATTGTTAAGAAACTCAAGAGTTGAATGAAGTCCTGCAGGACCTTGAAGTACTCCAGTAGATCTCTGCAGGTGACTTTGTTGCCTCCGATCTCCTTCACCACCAGTCGTTCTGGAGCAAGCAGAAGAGGCACCAGCTTGTGCAGATACTTCTTGAACTCCCCGTCAATGTCTTAAACACAAACACAAACACATGCATGTTGATTGACCTCAGCAGCCTGACAACTCCAGCCTAATCATCAATATAATAAACACATGTATGTTCCTTTATTTGTATTCCTCACCCTTCAGCCTTCCATCAAAGTAGGGGTTGGTAGCCACCTTTAGGCCAGGGTGTGGCAGCAGGAAGCAGTTGATGTTGGAGAAGCAGGAGTGGATGTGCTTCCTCACATTCTGCAGCTCCTCGTGTTGGTTCTGTTTCACCTGAGTCAGCAGAGAACATTCAAGTGGATGAGAGACAGTGTGTGCTGTTCCTTTCAGTAAGTCCTGCTTTCATGTTTAAACATGTGACATTCTCATATGTGAACAAATGACAGTTTGCATGTCTGTGCTTCATAAAAAAAAAGAAGAGTTATGGTGTGTCCAACAGGAAGAGCGAGTGTGTGAGTTGCTGCAGAGACAACCCTCAGCTTGATTTAAACGATCATTCTCACCTGTAGTCTTTTATCCAGGAAGTGGTTGCCTCCCTCCAGACCGTAGCCGTGTTCATAAGGATAACTCCAGTCCCGGATCAGGAACATCAGGGACTGGAATACAACAGAAACTGTATTTTCAATGGTGTATATCATTAATTGGTAAGGAATACACCACTGTCTCCACAGTAACAACATTTCAGAGGACGGTATATGTGCTCTGACTGGATCAAAAGTGAATTATAATGAATGCAGAGGTGCTCCTTGTAAGGCATCAAATAAAAGATACAAACACTTTTTCTCAAGAATTTACAATCCGGTTGGGGATTAAGTTTCTCAAAGGTGGCACAGAAAACCATGTTTCATCATCTACTACTTCTAATAACACCACAAAAAGGCCTTTTTTCTTTAGAGTACAGCAGCTGTCATCACCTGGAAAGGTTTCAGGTAGATCTCTTCCATTGCCAGTCGGCCATACTCTGTGAAGAGCTGCAAATGAGAGAAAAATAAATCACCATCAGATTACAGAAGTTCCTGTTACAGACTTTGATGCTTTGAAAAGAAGAAGGGACATCAACCTGTAGGTGCTGCAGGTCGTCCTCCTGGATGTTCTGGGTGAGATTGTACACCTGAAAACAAAAAACACACACCACATGAGACATGACTGTTGACATCTTTAAGAGGACATTAAAAATGGTGCACCTTGAAGTCTCACCTGTATAGAGCTTGTCATGGTGCTGAGGGCAAACACAGTAGCACAGTCCTTGATGGTGGACTGGCTGTCAAATGCCCCCTGAGTGTCAACAAGGAGCACAGCCACCTGAAGAGAGGAGATGTAATGCATGTTATACCCTGCAAAGTCAGCTTCAGAGCAGTTTGGTTGTTTCCTTTTTTTTGTGCTCGCTTTTTATACACCCTACTAATAAGATACTACCTTACTGCCATCAGGCTTGTCGACCACGAAGACGTCGTTCCAGATCTGGATTCCTGTGGTCTCCCTCTCGCAGCCTCCTCTCCAGGTGAATCCTGTCAGTGGCTCATCATCGCCTCCCATCCATGAGTCATTCTGCAAGAGAGGGAAAGAGGGAGGAGAGTGAGATGCCACGAAATGGTGGAAGGAAGAGACAGAGAAAAGGAGGGAGAATCTACAAAGATTAAGAGACCAAAAGAGGAATGAAGGGAAGACGAGGGAATGAAAAAAGGCTCTGTGGTCCACCAATGTTTGGCTCATGAAGCAATCTCCTTTTTAAGGAGTTGTCTTTATTTGTGGTGAGGTAATGTTTTGTTTTATAGTGACTGGTGAGCCCTCATTAGTGTGAATTTGTTTTTGACCACAATGTTCCCCAACCCTGTTCCAAAGTTTGAACACTGAATTTGGCATGCAGTTGTTTTAAAGCTAACACCACCATCAGACCACACTCTGATAAACCTTATATAACTAACCACACATCTATGTAAGAAG